>NW_011346025.1:0-4463 GCF_000735185.1 Notothenia coriiceps | reverse complement strand
TTTATACGTTATACGTCGCAAGTTCCGGAAAGGACGATTTCTGAAAGCGCTCGACAGAGCCAGCCTTGCCGGGCTGCGGACGAGCGATAAGTATCGACCTCTGTCGTTCGGAAAGACTGGTGTACCTTTACTACGAGTTGGACGATCCATGCCTTCCTTGGGTTAAAAAACAAGTATCTTGACAAAGAAGGCCGGTGTACGGCGGTCAAGTCTGTCGCGAGCGATTGTTGGGGACCACCCCGGATAATGACTCGGTGGTACCGCTCGAAATCAAGTACATCTTCTGTGACACTGGGCCAAGAAGAGGACGGTGGGTCCGCAAGGATACATGGGGACTCCACGACGGGGACTGTGCGTAGCCCGAGCTGAAAAGTGGAACGGTCCCTGACCCTGTAGCTTCAGTACGGTCGGATCGTCCTTCGTAGAAATGAGGCCTACTAGCGGCGCGGCGGCAGATGGCGCTGAGGTCGCGGGACCGGACACAGTTCATGGCATACGTGCGATTACTCCTACCCGTGCTTTCGACCCTCCCCTTGAATAAACACGGCAGGGGGGACCGTGGATGTTCCTTGTATGCCCTTTGCGGTTCCGGATAGTCGCTCCGAGCCAGTTTTGGTCACCGGACGCTCCGACCACCCGTTGTAGGGGTTTGGCCGAGGATCAAGTAGTCACTGATGTGGGAGAGAGACCCAGCGCCTGAGGAACACCTGTGTCTCGGTGCGCCTCATGCATGTAGAGCACGGCCTGTACGAGCCACTCCTCCCTGCGGCGGCCACCGGGTGCCGGGTGGAAAACTGCAGGCGATTGCTGTGCGGGAATTAGGCGTGATATACTGTGGTTTCTGTCCCTACCTGGACACAAATCTCCGCAGTCGTTCCTAGATTCACAGCTATAAGTAGTTGCCGACGTAGAGGAAGCGGGAGTGAACCGCGGTCTGAAGGACTACGCGAGTGCCTGAAACGACCCCACCTCAGTTCTTGTCGGCGGACCCACCTGCGGACTGCAGAACGGAGCAAGCGGTAACCATGGGCGCCGCTCGAAGGCGTTTATTTAGGTGAGTGAGTTAAAGTCGTGCCGAAGAGGTCTGATTAGGAGAGTGTCGTCTGTTTTTAACTAGTTGGATGTGGTCTGGTTCACGTACTCAAGGATCGTGGTTAGGAAGAAGTCCACTCCAAAGGGCTGACTGCGTCGGGTGGAAAAGGCGACGTGATGGTTTTGGCCCCGAATGCTGTGGTGTAACTGTCGACTTCCGGGGGGTTCAGATACGATTCCGGGCCGCCGAAGTTGGGACCCTGTACGACAGTCAGCGGTTCAGCACTTCAAGCTGTCGTACCTCGCAGACCCGTAGTTAGGACGGCGAGCCTTCGGGAACCCCGAAGGGCGAGGTGTAACCAGGGATTTAGTTCGGCCACTCGACCGTGGCACACCACTGATGCCGGCGGAATTGCTGCGGTGATGCGGTCCCCGATGGGTCCCAGGGGGAGTGTAGGTCCTTAAAGAGAAAGTGTGGAACGCCCGTTTACGACCAAAAGAGGGTTCCCACCTAAGACCACGCCCGATGGTAGTCCAAGGCCAACGTGGGGGAGTCTGCAGCGGGTTTATGACGGAATTCATTTCCGGCACAAGACTAATGCGGCCAAGCAAGGTGGAAAGTAGCACGAAATAGCGCCAAGGACGCATAAAAAAGAAAATACCGGCAAACCTGAATTCTTGAAGGGGGTCGAGTTGTCTCTATGTGAAAGTACCATGCAAACTGATTGACTAGCTGAAGCCGCATGGGTTTTCTAGGTCGTTGAGTCATATTATTGGTTGGATTACGTTCGGTTTAGTATTTTGGTGGTTCTAGTATTATTGTACTGAGGTACTCTCTGTACGGTAATAATCTATGATTATATAATAAATCTCTATTCTAGCAATACGTAGGAACAGCGGTCGAGGAGGAGACTTCCTCGTAGGTCCTTGCCGTAGAGGCGCAGGGGGAGATGTAATAAAGCCTACCGTCCGGGTCGCAGTGGAGCTTCCCAGTGCCGAAACGACGTGGAAATAGCGTGATGCGTCATCAGTTACTCCGCGGAGGGCGAACTGAGCCTCCGCCTGTGCGAACCATGCAGCCGCAGATGTATCCCAAAACTCCGGCAGTTTGAAAAAAACGGCGTTATTTGCCATGCTCGGTTCAGTCTCGGATCCTTCTACGAGACTTATGTCAGGGTCACCAATGTAGTGCCGAGAGACGGGAGTCGGAGGCGGGGTATCGAAGGTACAAGCTAGACTTTTATTTAACATCAGGTCAACATGTAAAACAGCTTTCAGCCCGGGAAGAACAGACCGGGGGAAACAAGGGTCCGGTCAACTCACTATGTCCGTGCGGAACAATACCCCAACCCATAGTTCCGTGGGTGAATAATGTCAATCACCACAAATGATACAATACATTTGAAAGGGGCAGTCATTTGAATCATTTGAACTTTTTGTTCATTTCATTAATAACCTTCCTGTATACAAATCCTTAGTGCATTTCATCACATTACCAGCTACTTGATTATGGTTTTGTAACATTTCACTTTTATTTTAGCGCCACCTTAAGGCCAAACTTGTAACTTGCACAAAATAAATCAAACGTAGCAGAATATCTTTATGAAGTCTAAACTGACCAACTCTTCTTGGAATGCACTTTCAATTAACAAAGACAATGATATGAATTATTATAGGAACACTGGTTGAAACAACCCTGCGGGTTAGGAACCGTGAAGAATCTGACGTAGAGTTTTCTTTGGTGCTTTTTCATCAAAAATAGTTAAGAACAAATTTAGGGATCTAATGGTGAATGAGGCCTTTTGTTTTTAAACGGATTATAGCCACTTTTGTTGCTTATTAAGTCATGAATATACATACAGTATATACGTATATATATATATAGATATATACGTAAAGTTAAATAGAAATAGAGCAGTGCAGTAATTACGTATTTTTTGGTGGCCAACCAAGAAGTAAAAATAAATAGAGTACTTGGATTGGATTTCGGGAAAAACACAAGTTCATGCTTACACGTTTTGTTCAGCAGGATAATATCCACATATTAACACTGATTTATAATTTTGAAGCGTAAATGCAATCGCCAGAATCAAAAAGGTAACGTTAGGCCATAAACAAACTGCATCGCCGTCACATGACTTCACCACTGCTAAGCTAAGTGCGGCTAATGTTCAGCGTGGGTTTTGTAGTCTCATTAAGCCACTTGTTAGCAACCGCTGTTGCGACACATAGTAGCTTCAGACATTCACCAGTGGGGTATTTACTGATGTATTTATGTGGTTGTACCGTTGTACACAATATTAAAATATCTTCAGCTAGTGTTAACCACAGACCTTATTTCAGGCATCTAACCAAAAACAAGTTAAACATTTTTTTTACTTCAAGACAAGGGAACCTGAAGTGGTGAAATGCTAGCTCATTTCCGGTTTTGGGACGTATTCCTGCACCACTCTGTAGGTCAAAGTAACAGCCACCTGGTCATACCTTTGCTCTCTTTGGAGGTGCAGCAGCCCCCCTCAGGTCCTCCACACTTCTCCCTGAGGGACGACACCTCCCTCTCCAGCCTCTCCAGACGCTCTCGCAGGGCAGCAAAGTCCGCCTCACAACCACAAGACCCGGATCCCGACCCAAAGCCTGACGGAACCAGTTTGATCTTATGGGTCAGAACCAGAGAGGAACCGGCAGTCAGGTCTATTTCTTTACCTGAGAGAGGAACAGGTTGGATTAAAACTGGGAGAAGGTTGAAACTGAACTTTGAGATTAGCAATGATGAAGTCGTAAGAAAGTGACATTGGTTGAGGATATTTTTCATTAGATAAACAGTACTGCTCTGCAGGGTTTTACCTCCCTCGCTGGCATCAGATGAATCTCCCTGAGTGACGCAGCCCTCGGAGATCACCACCTGTAACAAAGATTACATGAACGATCAGCTGTTTCTTTGTGTTTTGCAACATCCTACTTATGGGGCTAAATTAAATATCAAAGGTTGGGTTCAAGCCCAGCTCCAGCAGTCAACTTTTCAATGTTTCCTTGGGCAAGATACTTGACCCCAAAAAACTCACGATGTGCGTGAATGTTAGTCTCCCTGAGTAAGTGACACCTTAAATGGCAGGATTGGCAGCCCTCTGTGTATGTGTGTGAATGGGTGCAAGACTGGAAAAATGCAATATAAATGCAGTCCATTTCCCATTTCCAACAAACGGACCAATATTTGACAATGCATTTAATTATGAAGTGAGGTCAATGACGTTAGTTAGTCGAGCCAGTATGCATCAGGATTAGGGTTGCAAAATTCCGGGAAATTTGAAAGATGGAAACTTTCTATGGGAATTAATGGGAATTAACGGGAATTAACGGTAATCAACTGGAATTAAGGTCAATAAACGGGAATTTATGGGAATAAACTGGGAATTTTCTAAATTGAATTAACG
>NW_011346024.1:0-5256 GCF_000735185.1 Notothenia coriiceps | reverse complement strand
CACAGATAACTGTATATATGCACATTAAATCAATATAAACTAGGCTCTGTGTGGGTTATCTTAGCTGTGTTTCTGACTAAAGAGACCCTGAAGCTCTTACAAAAGTGCAATAGGGATGGATTTTAGTCTCATATAAAGATTTTAGCCATTACCTTGGCAACTAACCTTGAGAGAAAAGTAAAAATATCCATTATTGGAATTACAATGGCTGGCTAGAGGAAGAACTGTGTGAAGAATCTGCACATTGTGGCCGTTTCTCGATCTCGAGGAAACAAGCCAATATTTCAAGGATGCTACGTCATTGAGTGCCACCGAAGGACTGTTCCAATCTCCAGCATACTTGGAATTCCACCGAGGCCGCGTCCTTGGTTTAGGGGTAATTTCGAGGCTGCACATGGGTAGACTTCGCGTCCTTCAAATCCCCACAATGCTTTGCGCACGGACCAATTTCCCCAAATCTGTGGCGGAAAATGTAAGGCGGGGCCTCTCATATGACGCACACCTGCACACTTGCTAGCCTGTTCCACTCTTCGTTTTCCGAATGCCAGGAAGGATTCTTGCCTAGTTTCTGAAGCAAGTGACTCGGAAGACATGTGCTACCAAGCAAGCATCCTCGACATTGAGAAACGGCTAGTATCTCTTTACGTTAGTGAGCCGGATCATTTGAAAGCTCCGGCTGTTTCGGCTCCCAAACGGCTCTTCATGTTACCACAGTTTACCACGGAGCCTCTGTTTCGTGGCAGGCACCGCCGATGTCGGGGAAACGATCTTCAATACTCCGAAAAGAATCCCACCAGACTCCTTTGCCCCTCCAACAGAGGGATGTCCTTGTTCTTTTTCGTCATTTCAAGCGATAAAAACTCGATCTTCTCTCGAATTATTAATTTTTTTGGACGCCCTCGGCTCGAGTTCAGGGCGTCCCGAGCTGAATAAGGGACGTCAAATGACGGCAAGACGCCCCCCTGGCAGAAACGCTGTAGCGCATGGTGGAAAGGAGCAGGAAGAAGAACATCTTATTTTACCTGCCCCTTCTTACAAAAAGATAACAAAAAGAAAATGAAATAACCATTAAAAAGTAAAATGAAAGCAATATTCTTTCAGTCACAGTTGCTTACCAATACTGAAATATGAAACCAGAACACAATCAACAGTCAACTTCACACTGTCTAATTACGCTTTCTTAAACATTAAAATGTTCTTACAGCCCTTTAAATCATTCGGAAAAGAATTCCACTTCTTTACGCCGACTACAGAGACACACATCTGCTTTAAAAGCAGTGCGTGCAAACGGATGCTTAAAATGTAATTTCTTCCCATGTTGCTCATCCTCAACAAACAAACACATTTGTTTTGTATACTTTCTGGCGGTATCCTGTTTTTTGCTTTATTACAACTAAAGCCGTCTGTAATTCTATTAAATCTTTACATTTGAACAGCCTTGACTCAATAGTTTGTTTGTTCTCTAGGTTGTACATTATGCAGCATTCTCACAGCTTTTTTTAATTAAATCACGACTCAGCATTTATTTCTGAAAAAGACTGTAAATGTGTTTTCATTACATCATTATTTATCTATATATTAGTTTTCATTTTAAGTAGAAAGAATTCTCAGGAAACAATGCATGTGTTGAGCTTTTATCTTGTTGATCTCAGCCTCAGTGTTTCATGTTCCCACAGTTGTATCAAGCTTTACTTCCAAGTTACTTCGAATGCAAATCAAACTTTTTCCACTGCCGTTGCTTCACATTAAAAATATTGGACTGGTCACAATGTGCCACGTGAAGAAGCCACAAGACATCACGTTGTTCAAAATGTTGCAGCTGCAAAGTGACCAACTTTGTGCCGGATGGCATCAGACCATGGTGGCTTAAGAAACGAATAGAGCCCTTCTGTTGGATTTCTCACTGCTCAAGAAGTGTTAAAAGCCCACAAGGCCTGCTGTATCAAGACTCAAAACTGGTGCCGCCAAATAAACAAACAGTGTTTAAATATTAGGGTTTAACACACAACACATATTGCCTGGTCATGTGGACACAGGAGCTGTAGAATGCAGGGTTCATTCACCAATGATTTTCAATGACTTCTCCAGGACCGTTACCTCATTTTCCATGACCAAAAAAAATTACTCTTTCTCAGGTACCACTAAAAAATTGTTTAGTTTAACATGGAACAGGAAAATAACGTCTGAAACATGTTGTGCCTGTCTAAAACAAATCCAATAATAAATAATAATAATAAAAATACATTACATTTATAAAGCGCTTTTCCTGGTGCTCAAAGCGCTTACAAGCAAGTAAAACAAAATAACGACAAAAGTAGAAAGTGCTAAGCTAGGAGGAATAAGGGCAAGGGGATAGTTGATTAGGAGTTGAAGGCAAGAGTGAAAAGGTGAGTTTTGAGGGATTGTTTGTAGTAATAGTAGGCTTACTAGCTTCTACACGCTAAGGCAACTAAAATCTCTCACCAGCGAAATACCTCGTCAGTTAAATGCCATTTTACGTTTCATTACTATACGATACAGTATTTATTATCATTATAGTATTACTATTTCGGCGATTAGCTAAAATATAAATTATATTTGATGCAACTTTAGTTACATTTCCATGACTTTTCCAAAACTTTGGGAAAAATATTGTTTTCCAAAACTTTTCCAGGGCCTGGAATTTGCATTTTGAATTTCCATGACTTTTCCAGGTTTTCAATGACCGTAAGAACCCTGAAATAGGTACGTTCATTTATTTGACCAATAGTACGATCACTGCTTATTGAGTAAACATGGAGAAGCCACTGATCAATAAAATATTGATTAGCTAAGAAGAGGGTTGCTCCGGTTTGAGAGCCACTGACCTGAGCTTTGCGTAATCGCTGTAATTCACTCGTCTTTGCTCTCCGCTCAAGTGTCCTCATCTTCATCAACTCCATCTTCTCGGCCTGAACAGGGTCAGCTGGCAGCGTCTGAAACTAGAGGCAAAGTGTCAGGATTTTTAATGTACTGCTGATTAAACTGTAGCTTCTCACTTTCACTTATAATGCAAACATCAGCTCCATTACCTTCTCTTCAAACAAGTCGACATCATCTCGATCTAATATATCATCATCATCGTCGTCGTCATCATCGTCATCGTATCCCTCGTTAGTGCTGTGTCTGAATGTTGTTTCTGTTGAGGGAAAAGCAAGAAAAGATGTTGAAACAAGTGCAAAAGTGTTTTCCTGTGTCCTCCACTAAGCGTCTGTAGAATCTGTTTTATATAATCGTGTGTTTTAAACAGTGCTAGTGAGTTATTCATTTGACCTATTTCCTCACCAGCAGTTTCATAGATAGCAGTGTTTCCCACATAATTTGATTGCTCTGTGTTGCGTTGTTAATGAGTGAAACACACCGGAGTTGAGGATCTGTGGGGTTTATTCTCCCAAAAATATAATTTACAATTTAGGCATTTAGCAGACGCCTTATTCCAAAGCGACTTACAGGGACCAATCACAGGGACATTCTCCCTGGAGTAACGAGGGCTAAGTGCCTTGCTCAAGGGCACACTAGTAGTGGTGTTCCAGGCAGGATTTGAACTCGCACCCTTCCGATCATCAGCCCACCTCACTATCCATTAGACCACCAAAAAAATAAAAATAATTAAAAAAAATAAAAAAATAATAATAATATATATTTTTTTTAGGGCCGGGACTTTAAACGCGTTAATTAAGATTAATTAATTACACAAACATTAACGCGTTAAAAAAATTAACGCATTTTAATCGCACTTATTTTTGCCCTGCGGAACGTTTCTCACTGGATGAGTTTCAGGCGTACCGATTATACTGGAGCACCAACTAACGTTCATGACTTCAGACAACAACAAACCACAGTGAACAATAGTCAAACATGAACGAAGAAGCTGATGAGACCGCTTTGGTTGGCCCCGTGGATGGGACATTTTGTTTTAAAAAAAGGACGGATGGAAGCGTCGATAAGAGCACGGTTGTTTGCAAATTATGCAAAAAGGAATTCGCATATCACCGCAGCACATCAAGCCTCAAGTATCACCTCAATGCAAAACATATAGCAGCTAGCGTGGACGTTAGCCAAATTCAAATTACCTCTGTGTGACGGCACACTTTATTGACATCTTCTCACTGTTCTCAGGTCAAATATTTATATTTGATTAAAAATGCGATTAATTTCGATTAATTAATTACAAAACCTCTAATTAATTAGATAAAAAAAATGTAATCGAGTCCCGGCCCTAATTTTTTTTTTGTGAGATCCATTTGTGGCGGACGATATTTAATTCTGGCGGCCCGGCACAAATAAATCAATGTATGGGAAACACTGCATAGGCATGTCTGGAAACTTCTAAATAAGGTCATGACATCTGGGATCATGTAACGTCTGAGGGGACAGAGGATGCAACATATATGACTGTATAAGGTGCGAACGTGTCTGCTACGTACTGTATGCTGTTTGAAGTGTAAACTGGAAGGTTATCTTGGCCTATAGGGCATTACCCTATTGACTGCTTGTCTGCCTATAGGGCATTACACTATTGACTGCTTGGCTGCAAGATAATGAGTCTCATAGTGCTCTGCAGCAATATCAGATTGAACTTCCCTCTGTGTTTTATTGATTCCACTTTGTATTATTCTTTAATGTTGCGAGTGTTACATCAGATCCACAACAAGTCCACTCACCGGCTCTCCCCGGATGATTGACGAGGACGCTGAGCCGGGGGTCTCTGCTGATCCTCGGGGACGACAGGTTCCACGGGGAGAACTTGGACCGGACCCTCGCCTGTCCGCCCGGCATCTCTTTCCTCCTGAAGCAGCGGCGGTGCCTCTTCTCTCGCATGTGGCTGGCGGGGTTCCCGCTCCAGTAGCCCTCCTCTTCCTGCCCGTCCTCTGGTTTGGGAGGGCTCGTACCTCCTGCTGTAGCCGAGGACGAGGAGCAGGACGAAGATCCACCGGGGGTCTCTGAGTCAGAGTCCACGCTGAGGCTCTGGAGGTTCACCAGCTGGCTTTTCTCCTCGTCGCTGATCTTAAGCTTTCGTTGCTTCGGGCGAGAGTCCGGCGCTGCCTTTGAGATCTCTTCTGTAGGAGTGGGAGACGATTGTCTTTCTGGAGTGGAGGGGTTGAAGATGTGGACGGTGCGAGGTTTCGCTACGGGGGGAGAGGGCTGAGGGCTGGGTGGGGGCTGGGATTTGCGAGGCTTAGGGACGGGATGTGGCACCGTCCCCTCCTCCTCAGTGGGAGCTGCTGCTGCTGTTAC
>NW_011346023.1:0-4068 GCF_000735185.1 Notothenia coriiceps | reverse complement strand
GTCAACTACCAGAACGGACCACTGGTAAAAGCATGGGCAAGCCTGGGCAGCAATTAGTGATGGGAATTATGGCTCTTTGAAGGGAAAACAAGCGAAATAATCACCAGGATAATGATTGACTGTATTGCCAGACCTAATGTCAATAATCTTCTTTGTAAACATGACACAAGTTGGCGCCATATCCATGTCAGTGAATGTACTACTTTGAATTTACCCTCTGTATGTGTTAAGTAAATAAAGTTGTCTTGCCTTGAATGAAATAAACGCAACTCTTTACCAATGACTGAGCCTCCGTACAGTGAGTGATGGCGAAGACCGGAAGTACTCGGGCTCACACCCAGCCGCCGGAAGTTGATAGACGCCATCTTGTGCAACTAGCCTATACTGTAAAAACTATAACCGTTATAATCCGTTTAGCCGGGCCGGCTAAACGGATTGGGTCTGTCAGCCTTCCATCTCGTGCACACACAAATGTATCTCGTGCCCTCATTGGGCGTGCCGTCATTGGGCGTGCATTGCAGCAGTACTTCAATGACTCGCCAGCAACAGGCGGCCACTTTCACCATGGCAGAGTTAGGTTCAACATCGTCTACTGGTCGCAAAAGAAAAAATGTAACGGAGCAAATTAAGAACAAAAAGAAAGTGGAAACTAGGAGAAGTCAAACCAGAGTCAATATCGGAGTTGCTTTGGCTGTGTAGTATTGCTAACCTAGATGTGTTTAGCTTTGCCTGATATGTAACGTTACTGCGGCCTGCTCTCGCGGAGGAGGTGCTTTGTAAGGAAGTCTGAAGGAAGGTGCGGATTCTTTTTGGCTGTGTACTTTCAAATTTTAGTGCACTCGAGCCGGTTTCTGAAACTTACCTACCCCACCTTTAAAGGTAATGGATAAACTGTTTGAATTATATAAGTAATGGGTTTAAGCATCCAGCACACTTCTAATAGTAATACAAATACAATCTCAACTAAATTGAGCTAAACGTTGACACTGATATGGTACAAAATCCACGGTAATGGTGTTGAATAACATTCATTTAAAATCCCACAATCTAAACAGACATATTTTTGACTGGAGCTTTAACCGAACTAGCTCAAAGTTAATACATGTCACGTCAAGCAGTTTGCAGTAATTGCACCATATTCCCTCATTTCCAATTAAGACAGTACCATGATGTAAACATGATAGCTTTACTTTGACACAAAGTAAGACTTTTCCCCCATTTCCACTTCACTGAGAGGCTAAGCTCTTCAGAGGATGCTGTAATGTGTGTTTTACTAGAAGTCAGTTCCTATGCTGTTTGCAGGGATTAGGTGGAGGAGGAGTGCTGACTCAGGCTCTCCCCTGAGCCTCGAGTCCCCTGAAACACAAACATTACTCACCAAATATCCCCCAATATGTTGGTAAAGCTGTGCATGGCACCCCACCACCTCTATAACACTGATAGTATCATCTTTCCTCCTGAAGCTGTTTGCTTGATAATAACCCCTTGTGATCAGGATTACTTAAGCATGTGATTAAACATTGAAGTGTTCTGATCCACGTGCATTGCCATTGATTTGATCATCTTAACCTCGTGTATTCAAAAGCACAGCTGAATGAAGCCTGAGATGAAGGTGTGCAGGTTCATGGGCATGTGCTCTTTGGTGTGTGTGTGTGTGTGTGTGTGTGTGTGTGTGTGTGTGTGTGTGTGTGTGTGTGTGTGTGTGTGTATCCTTGGATGACAAGGCTGCATTGATTAACCCTGATGATTCTGTCTTACAGCTGATCAGCATTTCTGTGTGTGTGTTTGCCAATATTATTTAGGAGAGCATGTTTATCATGGTAATGGGCTTAGGTGAATTATGTTCAAATGAATAACTGCATAACATGATTCATTTTTGTTTATGCAGGGAAATCTGCTTGTGTGTGTGTGTGTGTGTGTGTGTGTGTGTGTGTGTGTGTGTGTGTGTGTGTGTGTGTGTGTGTGTGTGTGTGTGTGTGTGAGAGAGAGTGAGAGTGTGGCCTTGCTGTTCACCAGATAAAGATGTCCAGTGCCGCTCTATCAGCTCACATCAGTATTCAGCAGCAGTGCCAGCCTATTCACTTAAAGAGGAGCTGGGCACAATTAGCTGTTAACATTACAAGGCAGAATTAAGCTTCGGACAGTTTCCCCGCGGGAAATTAAACCACCGGCAAATCATTAAACCACAAGCTAAACATTAACAGCCATTTGCATTTTTATTGCACCTGAAAAGAATGTGCCAGGTCCATTATCTCTAAGAGACAGAGAGGGACTCCTTATTTGTTATTGTTATGTCGTCCCGCGTGGAAACACAATGGCATTTAAATGGAGGAAGAACAAGGCAAAACGAGAGGCCGTTTTTTTTTTGTACGCTGCAGTTTTACTGGTGTTATGATTACAAATGGCGGAAACGGCTGGATACAATGACTTGTTTGTTATGCAAATCCTTCCCCGCTTTCATCCCTCCCAAAAATAAACAATCGCTAACAGATGAAAATGTGCAGAGAGGCTCAGCTGAGTAAGGCCGGCAGTTTGGCAGCTGATGGGTTCTTACTGTCTGCAGTGTCATTGCTATTGAGAGTTTGAATAAACAGGCTCAGGGCCAGGAACCGCGAGCAATAAAGAACACGTGAGGTGAAGAGGCTCCAGGGATTGAATTCTCCTTTTCTCCTCTCTCCTCTGCAGGTGAGCGGGATGTGTGGAACCACTCCTCAGCGGACCTCTCGCTCAGTGTCATCCCCCCCTCCACAGCTTCCTGCCTCCTCTGCAGCCCGCAACACGCAGCCCTCGTCCCAGGACTCTGATGAGACTTTGGCAGGCCTCCGCAGGTGAGAAAAACCAGGAGCCCTAATCCATCCTGAGACCCTTCCAGCTGATGAGGCAGCCCTCGCTCTCCAGAAACCCGGCAGGGGCAGTGCATGTCTCACAGATGAATATTGTCCCTGACACTGTGGACAGGCTGATTCCTGTTTCCTCGTGTCGTGACACTCAGTCTATCGCCTCCTGAGCGTTTTCAACACTCCTGATGCAATAACAGGCTTAAGTGAACAGTGTAATAATGCCCAGCGGGGCTGCTGGCCCTGGACGTACAGTGGACCACTGGCGAGCCGTGACTTTTACACCTAGGCCCTCTGACCCCCCCTTCCCTCGAAAAAAAAAAAAGAGTTATTACGTCACAGTGTATACTTCAGCGGAACATCAAAACAACGGCCTGGGGTGCAAAACGCATCAATGACAGCGACCCTCTACCACACAAAACAACACCATTTATATAAACACCTATCATGACAGGCTCCCACAGCCAAGTACCAATTAAAAATGAATTAAGTCGGCACGGCGGCCCACATTGAAAATGACTTAGGCCTACCTTTGATGATCAAATCACTTAAACACAAAGTCCATCCTCCTGTCCTTTTGGATGAAGCACTTGATGGCAGGTCATGCAGCTGATCCTTTGCCACTCCAGTTTATCATTGTAACTCAATCTTGAAAATGACTCGGTTAATAATTTCGCAACGATGTCATCACTATCACTGAAGTGAGCCATCATGAACAAACTTATGCTAATCATAAATCTATCGATTTGATTTATGATTCAAAAATAATAAAAGTAGGGTAGACATGTGGATATTATCCGGCTGAACAAAACGTGCATTTATCTAACAGGTTCGTTCCACAGACCTTATTTCCAGCTATTTTCCAAAATCCTCTGGAGAAATCCAATTGCTTTTTTGTTGAGGGAACCCGAACGCAGCTTACTTTCGGGTTTTAGGACGCGTCACTGCACCACATGTATAATACACATGCATAAGCTTCACAGCGGGCGGAACTTGTCATAAAGTCCGCGAAAATAAAGCCCACCCATTTAGAGGGAAGATATGATTGGTCAATTGTACTGTCATTTGACATTACTCTCTCGTTGAGTTAACCTAGCTGGCCCTCTGTGAATTTACAGCAGGACCACCAATCAGCTCCTGTCTTCACAGTAACTCGCAGAGAGGGCCAAAGGAGCTTCTTTAATTTAACCCTTCACATTCCAACAGAAACTAGAACAGGCAGATTCAAAGG
>NW_011346022.1:0-12720 GCF_000735185.1 Notothenia coriiceps | reverse complement strand
CCCCATAGAAAATCTTTGGAGGGAGTTGAAAGTCAGTGTTGCTCAGCGACAGCCCCAAAACATCACTGCTCTAGAGGAGATCTGCATGGAGGAATGGGCCAAAATACCAGCAACAGTGTGTGAAAACCTTGTGAAGACTTACAGAAAACGTTTGACCTCTGTCATTGCCAACAAAGGGTATATAACAAAGTATTGAGATGAACTTTTGTTATTGACCAAATACTTATTTTCCACCATAATTTGCAAATAAATTCTTTAAAAATCAGACAATGTGATTATTATTTTCTCATTTTGTCTCTCATAGTTGAGGTATACCTAGGATGAAAATTACAGGCCTCTCATCTTTTTAAGTGGGAGAACAATTGGTGGATGACTAAATACTTTTTTGCCCCACTGTACTCTTAAAGTGTTGTTATTATCATTATTTTTTGTTAAAATGGTTGGTCATCAGCACTGCCTTTTTGCACAAACCCTGATTGAAAAAAGTGTAGCAGCTGGGCCGTAACTGACGGACCGTCGACTCAATGACTGCACTAAGAAATCATAGATTGTAGACCGCTGGTAATTCGTAGTTGCAGAGGGGTCTAAGTTGAGTCTTTTTTTTTTTTTATTAAAAAAATGCTATTTGTACAAGAGGGTGACCCTTGCATTTAAATATGTCTCTTATCCAGTTTGTAAGATTTAACACTGATCACATTTACACCTGGCATTAGTATTTGCTCACAATGAGATCCAATTTAGATCTGATTGCTCTGCGCAGCCCAAACCACTGAAAGCCACATCCTTTCGTTTTCAATTCAATTCAATTTTCATTGACAATCCAGCCAGGAATCATTTGCATACCGCTTCATAGTTGGTTTGTCAGCACTATGAGTCACCAAGTTCAGCCTGAATGTTATCATAGGACCAATTAAAAGTAGACTTGACTTCATCCACAAGTCTCTTGAACAATCTTTTTGACAAGCTCACTTGCTGCTAGCTTAATAGTGGCTTTTTTGCAACATGTCATGTTATTAATTTAGCTGACACTTTTAACCAGAGCTACTTACATACACTTAAATACCTTAAACATGTGTGGTTAAGTGTCTTACATAAGGACACTTTGGGGTTGGCTGCAGGAGCTAGGGAACAAACCACTGACCCTCTGATTGGTAGACTCCCGTTTACCCCCTGAGCACACAGCCGCCTAGTGCTAGTAGATAGCCTGCTAACTGGCTAATGGCTGCTTCCTCATTGGTTTGGAACAGTTTTGGCAACTTCAGATTTCTGCCAAAGCATTTGTTAGGTGTGGTTTGAAAGTGCAATTATTCACACTTGTTAAATGTGTTCGTATTGTATACCTTACCAACTGTGGAGGTGGTTCGGCTGATAAATAAAAATTCAACTTCAATGTACACTCAAAAAATCATTGTATTGCCAGGTTTAAAGGAGGTCAGTGTATAATATTATTGTAAGAAAACCATTTTCTTGGAGCTACATTACAGAAGTACTTCAAAGGTGAAGTGTGTGGGAGTTATGGATAGATTGAGTGTTACCAAGCTGATTTTATGGAGTGATTTCAGTTTGAAACTGCCTTCACTGAAATATAGCAAATGTCATTTGGTTATAGAAGCTAAACTAAATTCAAAGAGATCACCATTTCAAGTTCAGTCAGAGACATTTACATTAAAAAAGGATTGTTTACAAATAAAGCAGTATTATGTTTCACAGGTCAATGTGACAGAACACCAAAACACTGAATGCACCGCACCAAGATGCTCCATTGTCCCCTTCTAACATGCAAATGATAACATGCATTTTCCCTCCCTCTCTCTTTACTTTCCTTCTATCTCAGTGGTCAGCAGGCCTTTTTGTTGGAGAATGTGCCCTGTAACAGCCCCGGTTGCCAAAGTGTTGGAAGGATGTTCGAAGTCCAATGGGACCAATCAGATTTGGGAGCCATCAAAAATGCTGTCATGGCAACATTCTTTGACATCTACGAGGACGTAAGTAGTTTGTGTTGAGTTTTATTTAATGTTGTTTGGAGCTTGTTTTGACCATTCAATATAAAACACCATCCTTTCTCTAATTCTGTCTCAGATCTAAGTATGTGTTCTCAAAATAAAAGGTGTCTCTACATATATGCTTGAGTAATTACGTATGAAAAGATTTACTTAATTTCCGTTCTCAAAGACCAAATGCATTGTTTTCTTAACCAACTGGAGGCGGCAATGGACTTTCCTCGCCTTGTCTGACAGTAGATATAGACATAAAAGAAAGAAGCATCAAGTAAATATATACAGGGTGTACTCCAGGCTAACCCAATTTTATTTATTTTTTCAAAATGTTACACGTTATGGGCAAAGAAAGCTATCACAATTTGAGAACTGAAGATAAGAAAAAGGAGAAATAAAAGGAGAAGCCTGGCTTTGATGATGTATGTTCCTGTTACATCCTTGTCGGACATTCACGTAGAAGTGAAGTAATATGCAACTGAAAGCAGACCGCCAAAACTAAAATGTACTGAATTCCAGGAAATAACTGTATTTCAATTCTTATTTTGATGCAAATATGTGTACATTAGCAGGAATGCAGCACCAAATGGAATTTAATTGTAAAATTGCAATAAAACATATGCCAAAACCAATAATCGTGAAAAATAATTGCGATATCAAAATGGATTAAAAAAATGCCAGAAATCATACAGCTCTGCATACTTGTCAGAGATGCATTTGAATGCATTAGCAATTACAATACCAGAGATATTTGGTGAAATGCGTCCCCTGCTAGTAGCATTAGTGATTGGATCACGCTGACTTGTTTCTGTTGCATTTACTGCTCTCCAATAGGAATATGATCAGCAAACACACATTTTAAAACCAAGTGTAAACACGGTCAAAATCGACACTGTCTAAGTGCTGGCATCTACAATAATACTGGTATCAAATGGTTGAATATGCCACAAAAAGTCAACCCCTTTTTTAACTATTTCTATAGTACTTAAGAAAATTGATCAATCCCAAAGAGAACACAGGATTATTAGATTTCTCTAATACAGTCATGTGGATTATGTATATAGCTTTTTCAAACACTGACGTCGACAAAATGATTAAAGTTTTTGCTTCGTCTTTCATGCTCAGAACAAATACTCTGGAATTGGACTGAGCACGAGACTATGTTGTGATTACTTAGTGCTTGTTTCTAATCAGCAATGTTGTTTAAAGTAGTGGTAGCTGGTGTGCCGGCTTTACTCCTTATCTGACAGCTTTGTATTTACAGTACAAAGCACTTTTGTGTTTCTTTTACACCTCCTATACGTGCTGTTATTTTCACCCTGAATATCATCTTTTTCATTTGTTTGAACCTGGATTTCTATTCATTGGGACAATTGATTGTTCATTTAAAAGAAAAAAAGCACTCTTGCAGCTACATTACATACCTCAAAACACACACTGTGTCACACACAAAATCCTCACAAACACTCCCACTCACACCCAGAAGGTTCACCTGTTTTGCAATCTGCTATATATGCCCGTCTTATCAGAATTAATTATTAGAGCTAATGCAGCCTGTCTGTTGAATTCCGCCTGTTTTTCCTCTTTGAGAGATCATTTCTAATTGGGAGGGAGGGACGAAGCGAGGAGGAGAAAAAGGGAAAGAATAAGATAGATAAGATAATGTGGGATCAGTCGCACAGTATGTAAGAGGGATGAAAATGTACATCAGAAGACACACACACACCCTGCTCCCATTGTCCCTTATCTAAATGACTGTCTTCATTTGCAGGGTATATTAGACATGCTGGTTCTGAGCCAGGCAGAGGGCAAAAGTGACTTGATCATCCACGCTTTGAAGAACAATTTCGAGTCTGATGCCTACTTCGTTAAAGTGATGGGTAAGTGACTGATTTGCCAAGTTCTCCCTGTTCCTCTCTCCATGTCTACACCAGTTTATTGGATAGAGAACATGGGATAAAATAAAGAATAAGGCTCCATTTTCTTCTTCTTCCAAAATTACATGTTGAGAAATCCAACTGAATCTTTGTAGATATTATGCTTTACTGTCCTTTTTTGTTCTTTTTACCATTTTTACCCTAACCGCCCCTCCTGGACCAATTAGTATCATTGAACACGAGCAGCGCTTTTCCCAGAACTGGAAACCAGATGGTCACGACTAGTATCCACCTGCTGAATGCAGAGGGGGTGTAGGAGGTCAGCCAGATAGGTGGGGGCCAGGTTGTGGAGGGCTTTGAATGTGAGCAGGAGGGTTTTGAAGTCTGTCCGGTATTATACAGGTAGCCAATGCTGATGGATGAGGATGGGGGTGACGTGGTCAGAGGATGGGGGTGCTGTGGTCAGAGGATGGGGGTGATGTGGTCAGAGGATGGGGGTGATGTGGTCAGAGGATTGGGGTGACGTGGTAAGAGGATGGGGGTGATTGGTCAGAGTATTTGGTGCGGGTGATGATCCGGGCTGCAGAGTTCTGAATGATTTGAAGTTTATTGAGGAGTTTGATGGGAAGGCCTGAGAGCATGGTATTACAATAGTGAATATGGGATGTGAGGAATGCATGAACCAGGACTTCAGTGCTGGAATGAGACAGGGCGGAGTCTGGAGAAGAATGCAGTCCGGGTGATGTTTTTTATGTGGGGTGCAGATGAGAGGGAGCTGTCCAGAATGACACTAAGATGTTGTGTTTGAGTTGTGCTCTTGATAAGCCATTAAAACAGTAAAATAAGTGTCTCCTGTGCACCAAAACATACCCATCTGTTATGGAAAAAGAAAGTATTCCAAAGGTATTCTAAAATACGTGATTTTAAGACACGTAACAGTATTCGGAATTTGGATTACTTTCAGAGCCATGTATTCAGTATTCAGGCACTAATTACATTTATATAGTAACCCTCCCAAACCTGCATATATTATATACAAGATCAGCGCCCTCATACTATATCTTTCTAGAAAAACCCCTGCAGGAGCATAATAAGTAGTAACATTAGGAGCCAGATTTCAAATCCCCTAGGTTTCGGAGCGCTATCCAAACCAAGTGCGACATGACATGACATGACATGACATGTGTTCCGTAACATAGTGAGGTCACTATGTTACGGAAGTTAACAAAGGAGTTCAATGGAGGCGTTTCAGGCATGGGGGAGTGTGTGGGAGAGAAACTCCCTCTTAACACACAATTGCCTCTAGTGCACGTCATGTAGCCAATCAATCCTTGATTTTTCGAAGTCAGACAGGCTTTCACTGCATGTCAGCTTCCTGACATGCCCCGTGTAACTAACAAAAAACACCTTTATTCTGTCTGTGGAACAGCTGACTAAATGTTAACTAATTCAGAGGAAATTGCACACAAACTGTGCAGTATGTTGTATTTCAGTCACACTTTAAACCTGGTATTCACAAATGATGTCTGACTAGAAGCAAATGTGGCTTCAATATCTGCGCACAATTCTCAGGAATAGTTTTTATGTATATTTGGCTAACTGTGTTTTCCTTTCGCTTAATAGATTGGGTTTCTTTTCGTTTTTTATCGTCACATCGTTCAGAAAGAAGGCGCTGTCTTTTTAAAATCAAAAAACGTTGGTACAGCGTAAGCACCTATGACATTTGAGGAAAGCAAAAATAGTTCCACTCTAGGGTGGGCCTTTGCATGGTTCAATCTGTCACTCTGCTCTGCTCATTAGTGTTCATCCCTTTCTGTTTCAGAACAGTTGGTGAACAGTTGTTGTTTTGTTTTGTTTGGAAGGGGGGGTGCTTCAACTGCTGCTCTGCTTTCACAATTGCAAAAAACACGCATGAATCATTGTCATGCCCTTATAATACAGATACTTACAGTATGTCTGCCAAGTATAACATATACACATATTAAAATGCTCTAATACAGTCTGCCAGATTTGAATTTTTTAAGTATTCATGCTTTTCATTCACTAAGAACACATCTCTCCCTTTTAAATAATGCTGACATGACACTGTTGAACAGCAGGGTAAAAAAAAAGCAATTGCAAACTTACACTCCAAAATATTGGTAATAATCGCATTGCCTTAGTGTCATAATAATGTGGATTCAACTGACTCAATTCATAAGACAAAGCAAAATGGCAAGAATCCGACGTTAAAGTCAGATATGGTATTTTGCATAGACTTAAGTAAAGGTAAAACTAAGCCTAGGCAGTCAGTATACTGTGTATTCCACATGGATTTTAGGGTTATTTAGGGGCATTGAGCAAGTCCAGGATTGTGTTTGCCACACCGGACATCAATGGATGATGCTTTTCATGATGGAGAGTTAGAAGTGGATTAGTTTGTCACGCTGCTGAAATTGACACAAGAACATTCGCTGTTTGGTCAATTGATAATAACATTTCTTTGTTTTGAAGTTTTTTTGAGAAAGTTGAAGTACTATATACTTTATAATATAGTAATAGTTAGACCCTCCAGAAAAACGCGGGCAAAAATCCTTGATTATGCGATTAAACATGCAGGGTTTTTATGTGATTTTATGCGGTGAAATTGTGAAAAAGAGATAGATTTTTTTTTAAATATTGGGCTGTCTTATTTATTCTCTCTCACACACAACCTGCCACTAACGTTAAACCCCTTTCCTATTCAATTAAACACATTCAATGTTAATTTATTGTAAAAGCAATTGGGCTATTTTAATCACACTCTTTCTCTCTCACACACTCACACACACACACACACACACACACACACACACACACACACACACACACACACACACACACACACACACACACACACACACACACACACTTCTCCGCCTCATTCTGTTTTCATTTACTCGTTCGTTATCTGACCAGCTTCAATCTTGTAGGCTATTCACTTCGTTTCTTGTAGCCCTCGAAAGGGTTTTGGAGGTTGATCCCTCGGTGAACGTGAGTTGTTTGGCTTTCTTGTCCGCAGCAGCAGAAAGCATTTTCGAATGTTTGAATGAATCAAAGTGGGTCGTCACCGTTTATTCTCTCTAAGACTTATGCTCCAACACACAGTTGCACGGGGTGCAGAATAGTTTCCCCCCACTTTTGTGAAAGACATCGGGGTACTGCTTTGCCCGGTCGGTAAATGAGATGGATCAGATTTTTTCATCTTGGTGTTTTCTCTCTCGTGTGAGTTCCACACGTTCACTCTACGGTGTTGTTTACCTTCTGTGATGCGCGAGCTGATGACGTCACGTCATCATCATCACTACTTCACGTCAAGACGAGTTAACTTTTTTTTTTTTCTCAACTTTGTGTGGAAAAATGAGGGGATTATGCGGCCTTTTGATAAATATGCGGCCTTTTAAAAATCTGCGCCATTTTGCTGACTATGCGGTAAATTCTGCGATTGCAGAATCTCGTTTTCCTGGAGGGTCTAAATAGTCTGTTGAAATTCCCCATCGAGACCATAAACTCATTAGAAAATGGTTTACTGCGATAATACAAAAATTAAGAAGTCGGGTCATTTTTACTTCTATACAATCAGATTATATTTGCAACCAGTGCTGTTGCCCCCTACTGTCTATTAGAAAGATTGCCGATTTGGGACACCACTGCACACTTTTTAGACATGGTAGTGACCACTGGTCTGAATAAGGTTAGCTTGGGTACCTTGGAATATTTTTTTTAGACTAGATTCCCTCCCCATCCACCTCCCTCACCCCTCCCAATGGGCAAAACAGCAGCGAGCACTGTAGTACACATTTGGAAGTACTAACAAGTATGTTGAGTATGAGAAAATGCCAAAAAGACAAATTATTTTTCCATATGTCAATAGGCAGAGGGAAAGAAGCGTCATGTTTTTGTACCCAGCCTGAAGCCTCAGTATTGTTCGTGCGTGACCTTGACTCATCCCCCTTCCTGCTGCTATAACATACATTCCTTCTGTGCCTTCTCTCTCTGAACACCGCTGTTCATTTGTTATCCACGTCTTGTCTCACTGCAGCACATCAAACAAAACACGCACACCCATAGCAAAACGCCCATCTTCACCCCCCTCTGACACCGACAGTCGGCTCCCACACTTCTCGTCAGTTATTACACGTTTGGTTGTGAATATTTCATACACGTTCAGTGGTGTATCCTCTACATGGGGCTGACTACTGACTAGCAAGCAAACAACAAGCAAAATGTATCTGTCTAATGTTACACCCTGTCGACATTTCATTCCTCTCCCCTGTGAATAGGGGCTCAAATGCAGATAATTGCCTCGCACCACCCGTGAAACCCCCCTGAGGGCAAATAGTGTTTATTTACTGTTCTTTTCAGACTGCTCTGGCTGATGGCATCTTCTTGAAATAAAGTGTTCAACTTCACATCACTCCTATCAGATTAATCATTGGGAATACAAACTACATAAAAAAACAGATCGAAAAGTTTATGGAGTGGTCTTCACATGTCCACTCAATTCACAATTTCATAGCACGGGAAGTTATAGAGAAGGGATTAAGTTAACACTTGCCTCGTGGCTGTGCTAGCTACTTAACGGCACACCATATTCTATTCAGAGTGTCAGAGCTTGCTTGCTCCAATGAAAGGATACTGAAGTAGAATCCACCTCAGATGGGCTCCACTCTTCTTGCACAGTGTCGCTCAACATGTTCTGGCTGGTGTTTCAGTACACAGTTACGCCAATCACTGTTCACCGTTTACCATATATTTGTTCTGCAACATATAATTAACCGAATACTCCAATGCTCATGTTTTTTTAAGTTGTTGAACCTCATGGTCTCACTTTGCTGCAGCTGATTAACTTTCTAGCGTTTGCGTTTTCAACAGTCTCATATAAGCTTTAGCAACCAATCAATAGGAACATGACAACCTGGTGCTCGTAAAAAAAAAATGGCATCCCGGACCCGTTCCACGACCGGAGCCTCGTCAGGTACAAATTGCATTTGTCTTGTGTCGGTCAATATATATATCAAAACACCCAATTACACTGAACAAAAATATAAATGCAACACTTTTGTTTTTGCTCCCATTTTTCATGAGATGAACTCAAAGATCTAAAACATTTTCTACATACACAAAATAACAATTACTCTCAAATATTGTTCACAAATCTGAAACAGTCTGTGATAGTGAGCGCTTCTCCTTTGCCGAGATAATCCATCCCACCTCACAGGTGTGGCATATCAAGATGCTGATTAGACAGCATGATTATTGCACAGGTGTGCCTTAGGCTGGCCACAATAAAAGCCCACTCTGAAACGTGCAGTTTTGCTTTATTGGGGGGGTCTGGGGGGGTCCGAAAACCCTAGGGTTAAACCCTAACCCTAACACGTCACCCATTGAGCATGTTTGGGATGCTCTGGATCGGCGTATACGACAGCGTGTTCCAGTTCCTGCCAATATCCAGCAACTTCGCACAGCCATTGAAGAGGAGTGGACCAACATTCCACAGGCCACAATCAAGAACCTGATCAACTCTATGCGAAGGAGATGGGTGACATGTTAGGGTTAGGGTTAGTTTCAGAGTGGCCTTTTATTGTGGCCAGCCTAAGGCACACCTGTGCAATAATCATGCTGTCTAATCAGCATCTTGATATGCCACACCTGTGAGGTGGGATGGATTATCTCGGCAAAGCAGAAGTGCTCACTATCACAGATTTGTTCAGATTTGTGAACAATATTTGAGAGAAATGGTTATTTTGTGTATATAGAAAATGTTTTAGATCTTTGAGTTCATCTCAGGAAAATGGGAGCAAAAACAAAAGTGTTGCATTTATATTTTTGTTCAGTGTAGGTCCTGGCAGACTCTCAACCAGCTCTGTGATGTGTTCTAAGGTCAAGTACATGTTTAACTCTGCACCTCTCAATTACAGAGTAGAATGGCACGTATTGCAACTGTTTCTGAATGTGACTGCTCATTAATTGATCATTAATCATGCTGCCAGTGTTGGTGTTCACTCTCCATTAGGGGTTGTTTAGCCAGCAACTTTTGGATCAGGTCTAATTGTCCTCAGGCCAATTTGGGCTTAGAAATAAACCACTTATCAAAATTCTGGTGCAGGTTTTGGTACATTTATTATTGATGAAGAGACGTATACGTATTATATACATCAATAAATATTAATTGGATTGTATTTTCTAGGAACTAAGGAGAAGCATTAGGCTTACACAAAGTCTTACACAAAGCAAAATGGTTCCTCTTTTAAGCTGTGAGAGACAATGAAGCGCAAAGTGGTTGCAGGGTGGACAGATGGATAGGAGATTACTACCGAGGAGGGAGGAGATGGGAGAAATCATAAGCTCCAAAATTAGAAAGATAGATAAAATGATGGGCGATGGGGACGTGTGTGTGTGTGTGTGTGTGTGTGTGTGTGTGTGTGTGTGTGTGTGTGTGTGTGTGTGTGTGTGTGTGTGTGTGTGTGTGTGTGTGTGTGGGTGGAAAGAGTTGAAGAGAGAGTGACAGGCAGAACTGTATGAGTTGATTAGTTTAGAGTCGTAATTGATTTATGGCTCTGCAAGCTGATCCAATAGCCTAACAAAACATAGTTCCTGTGGCCAGTGGCAATGCTGTTTACCCAAGCAAAGTCCCACTGAGCCTAACCTGGCCGTAAAAAGCATAGGGAATGATGTTGGGCTGGGACGTTAGCCCCGGTGAGCAGAAAAGCTGCTGTATTTTCACCATAAGGCGCTGCAAACCAGTTTGGATGAGTTATCCCAAGAGCCTCTGCGTGGATGATAAAATGTATTCTAATTGATATGGCTAACTGGTGGTGGTCACACTGCATTTGTGGTTTTCATCTGAGAGTGAAACAACGTTGGAGCCACTGCCAGCTGTTCAGGGACTGGTGAGCGTACAACAACGCTTTAATATTGTTTCACAAAGTGAGCACCAAGCAGGGGAAGGCTCCCTCTGGGAATTTCAATCTCCACGGCGGTGCAGTGCAGTGCTTGTCTTACTGACACCTCGACCAGACATGACAATAGCCTTTAAATTATCTCTTATGAGGGTAAATAGGGAGGGTTTTAAGAATTCTTAGTTAGGCACACACGAGGAAACCATTTCTACAGAAGACATAATTCACTTTCCTTTTTAAGGCAATTTTCAGAATCAGGCCAACTGTTTAATGCAATGCAGTCTTTTATTTTCCATACAGATAAGTAGAAAATCTGTAAATATGCACACAAGCAACTATACTATGATTATCGTATATTTTTATTGTCATTAGCAGGTGGTCCTTTTTGGATTTGCAATATAAAGAGCATTGTCAACTCACTGCCAATCAAAGTGTCAGTCTGTGTCGGAATGTTTTGTACCCATTTGTGTCTGTCTGCAAGCAGCCCTGCAGTCAGCAGAATTAGCCTGAGGACAATGAGAAGTGAAGAGCATCTCCGAGCGATTGCAGTCAGAGTGTTGTCTTTGCGTGCACAGCAGGGGGTCTGCTCAGCTTTTTCGTTGACGCGCATTTGTAGCCACTAGCGCTGACACGGCATGTTATGTTCTCCTGTCATGGTCTGCTCATCGCATTTTGGTGTGTGTGTGTGTGTGTGTGTGTGTGTGTGTGTGTGTGTGTGTGTGTGTGTGTGTGTGTGTGTGTGTACAGCTCAGGACTGATGCAAGCACAGTTACCATGACTCCCTGTAGTTGCTTTTTATAGAGCCCCAATGAGGACAAAATTACAGGTGAGGCTTCAACAAGCTAAAGGTCACCCCTCTTTCAAACACCAGACACATGTCCAATAGTGTAGGGCTCTGAAGTAGAGGTTATCAAAGCAATATAGTATGGGAAAAGTCATTTTGGTCCCTACTATTAGAGATAACAATAACTTTGAAAGGAAATACTGAAGTGCAGGTATAACAATAATTTCCCATCAAATAACCTCTCCGCTGGTATGGGATTAGTTTTGTATCATAAAGATAAAGCAACACTTTCTCAGAATAAAGCAAAACTATGAGTTTAAAAGAAAAAAAAACTGAGTCAAGCTAAATAAAATAAATTTAAAAAATGAAACCATAAGTTGCAAACAAATCATTTGTGAAATCATGTAAACCATAAGTCTTTTTTATTTCTTTTAACATCAGACTGTTGCTCTCGCTGCAGCTCTTCTCGTTTGCGCTCCCTCATTTTTTGTTTTCGATTTTGACACAAACGTCCCAGGTGGGCGGGACTTTCAGGGATGCGTCCCCATTGCCTACTCAGTTTTTGAGTGACAGCCCACTACACCACAGAACATACAGTCCAACTCATGCAGCAAACTCCGGAGTCCACTCGGCCACGTTAGTGTTGGTGTCTCCTGGGGAGTTTTCATGAACATATCGGACTTATCTTATGGATTGCTGTGCATTATACTTGTGTTGTGTAGTTTATGCGCTATTCCAATTTTAAATATTTTAATACCTGAACACACTGCTGCTGTTAAATAATTTCCCAATTTGGGATTGATAAAGTGTCTATCTATTTATTTTAAAGATTAAAAAAACACATCTAGTATGTATTTTCAAGCTAAAGGTGATGCACAATATAAACTCTATACTATTATTTTTTTAAAGACATTTTACATTTCAAAACCATATATTGCTATGTTTAGGACAAACAATTAAAGACTACTTTAATTTAACAAATTCTACAATATAAAAGTGGCAGATTTGTTTTATTAAACAGACCAGACCTACTGTAGGCTGTATGCCAACACAATTAGGAACATGCTCACATCTTACTATGTTGGTCTGAAGAGCTGAAGCATTCATACACAATGGATAAAAACTGTGTTGTCTCATTCTATATC
>NW_011346021.1:0-2037 GCF_000735185.1 Notothenia coriiceps | reverse complement strand
AACGGAGCCTCTCTTTTCCTCCCCCTCTTCTGACAGCCCAGCAGCTGATCTCTGAGCAGGAGAGGTGGGGAGAGGTGGGGCTATTGCTTCAACGTTATCAGGAAATGATCGTATAGGCGTAGACATAGAGCCGCTTGGCCCCCCAGAGCATTTTGTTTGTAGATCTACCCACCTTGGGACCCATTATCGTTTTCTGCGTTTCCATGTCGGCCTCGTGTGGCCGAACCGTCTTTCTGATAGTGAACTGTAGCAGATACGACCGTTATCGCCCTCGTGTGGCCGGGGCTTTATTAGACTATAATTACAAAATGTAACTCTTATGCAAATCAGAATTGACACCCTTCCTATTAACTTTTTTTTTTTATGTGTGTCATAGCTGAGGATATAAGGTCATGCTGAAATCAAAAATAAAGGACTTACACATCCCTATGTTAACACCGTCTGGCCTCTCTGACCCGATTAATGTATCCTGATGGTCATTATCAGGGGGGTAAGCCAGAGAAGGCTTTAGCCCCCCCCCTTGTCAGACCCCCAACCCAATTAATATCACTAGCCTTTTAATGAGCTTTCCACTAGCTGCTGCTTTGTTCGATACTCTATTGATTGGACGTTCCGCTGGGCCGGAATCACCCAGTCTATGGGTCAGACCAGCGGCCTGTTGATCTGATTTAGTTACAATTGGCAAACAGTAACAGATACCTCCTCAAATATCTGTATCTTTGTATTCACACACACAGAATTTGCACAATCTCACAATCAGAGACAAGAGCGGAAGAAAGGAGGAGAACAACAAAGTGTAAAAAAGTCAAACAAATCTGCATTATTGCCCCGAGCTCTGCTGACTGCCCGCTTCCCCCCCCCCCTCAGTTTCAATTTCGTTTATTATTATTTTTTAACCTCAAGCCGTTATCGTCAAAGGAGAAGGATACATACAGCGTGCCCAGGTGGACGCGCGCGAACGCGACAACGAACGTAGCGTGCGCATTCCAAAAATAGCTCACAGATGGTGAGCAGGTACCGCGGTTTTGAACTACAGTATTGATTTTGACAGAAAACAACAATGAAACGCCAGCAGAAGAATAGTCTAATGAGTTGGGTGAAAAAAAAGACAGGAGATGTGAGTTGGTTTATTCAGTAAATTAGCTCAGGATAATTTGATGTTCTGTCTACACCTGTTGATGTGAGGCTAATGCAGGATTTGCTAGCTTGATGCTACCGGCATTTAGTGGCAGTGACTCAACAAATTGCCTCTTAAAATGTATCGTCAGCAATGTTTGTTTAATGTTAGACTCACACCAATAGCTCAATATGATCATAACACGGTTGCTAATATCAGATATCAGATGAGGTGGAGCTGCCTCTAGCAATAGAGGATGAGGCAGAGAGAAGCAGCAGCACAAAGTTGCAGCAGGTATGTTATATGCTGTAGTCAGGTGATTTAAATGTATCAATGAAAGGAAGAAGTGTAGGCTACATGATAAGAAGGGAATACAGTTTGAATAAAAGTAATACAGTACAGTGTAACACTGTACTTTATTACTTTTTAATGTACAAATACTTTTTTACTGTACGATATCAATAACTATAATCCACAGCTCCTCTCTCTGCTCCAGACGATAAAAAACATTCAAAAATAAAATTACCCGAGCAGCACCCTGCCAAGGCAGTAAACCTAGGGGAAACATGTATGGTGGTTTACTTGCTTTTTATTATTAATAACGTGTGCATACTTGGTGCTTCGACACGTGTATTTTGGTTTATTCACGGCATTCTTTTTGTTATTCTACAGTATTGTTGTTTTAATATGGAAGCCCATTTCCGCCACTTGAAAAAAATAAAATCCCCATGAAAAGTCATGAGATAAAAAAGTCGAAATTATGAGATAAAAAGTCGAAATAATGAGATAAAAAGTCGAAATTATGAGATAAAAAGTCGAAATAATGAGATAAAAAGTCGAAATAATTAGATAAAAAGTCATAATTATGAGATAAAAAGTCGAAATTATGAGATAAAAAGTCGAAATAATTAGATAAAAAG
>NW_011346020.1:0-2149 GCF_000735185.1 Notothenia coriiceps | reverse complement strand
ACCTTGCTGTGTGTGTGTGTGTGTGTGTGTGTGTGTGTGTGTGTGTGTGTGTGTGTGTGTGTGTGTGTGTGTGTGTGTGTGTGTGTGTGTGTGTGTGTGTGTGTGTGTGTACCTTGCAGTGTGTGTGTGTGGGCTGCAGGTCTCTGATGTTGACAGCAGGAGCAGAGTGCAGTTTGCACAGCAGCGTCTCGCTCCTGGAGGAGAAGAGGAGCAGATCCTGGTCGAACTGGTCCAGCAGAGAGAGGTGAGTCTGGAGAGCAGACACTCTGAGGAGGAGGAGGAGGAGGAGGAGGAGGAAGAGGAGGAATAATAATGTTAATAATACACTTTATGTCGATAGCACCTTTGATGCTGGACCCAAAGAGCTCTACAGAGTGAGACAGAACACCTGAGGAACATCATTAACAACAAGCTGTAACCAAACAGAAAGAGTGATATCACTGAAACATGAAACCATGAAACATGAACAGTGAAACTACAAAGAATGAAAGCCCAGTTGAAATGTGGTCTCTTTTGTTTATTCATTCTGAACTGACTAGAGAGCAGCAAACAGAGAACTGCAACAATCCACAGTTCTCTTGCCTCTCATGAACTCTACGTACTTCTAAAAGTGGGACATCGGGGGGTCTGAGTGAAGGGGGTTACCTCTGAGGCAGGTTCTCCCTCTGCTCCTGCAGCCTCCTCTGCAGACTCTGTATCTCGCCCTGCAGCTGCTGCTCTCTCTCCTCCGACGCAGACACACTCAGAGACCGACCCAGCGTCTGCAGCTCAGAGAGAGGCGTCTGCAGGGAGAGCAGCTCGTCGTGCACACCCTGAGAGGAACACAGTACACTCTAATAATCATGACTTCATACAAAACAACACGAAAACACACACAAGTTACCTCATAAATACAAACCACAGACCTCTCTGAAATACACTTTACTTTAGGAAACAAAACATATAAGTAAAAGCTTCCTCTTTCAGAGTCTGCAGGGAAACACATCAATCTGGAGCTGAAAGCAGAACTCACTGCTCCAAGCTTCTCCTCACGCATGCAGCTGATACAGACCGTGCTCTGCTGAGTCATGTTAGCATACGTGGTGATTATGCATTTGACTCACAATCAGAACACACACTCTGTGCACCTGTTAGAGTTTGTGGCTCAACATGTCAGATACCCCCCCCCCTAACGCCCGGACCTGATCCCAGACCACGTGTGTGTATGTGCGGCTCATTGAGGGCTCAGCCTGCGCTCCTACGTGTTGGTGCTGCCTACCTGCAGCTCCTGGATCTCAGCGCGCAGCTTGGCTCTGTCCGCTGACAGCAGCTGGCTCTCAGGGTGAGACGCTGCCTCACTCCTCTCCAGACAGGAAGTCAGGTGAGAGCGCTGCTTCTCAAACCTGGAGACACAGAGAGGTTCATCAGACCCTCATCATACCCTCAGGACCCTCACCAGACCCTCATCAGACCCTCAGGACCCTCATCAGACCCTAAGGACCCTCATCAGACCCTCACCAGACCCTCAGGACCCTCATCAGAACCTCAGGACCCTCATCAGACCCTCAGGACCCTCAGGACCCTCACCAGACCCTCACCAGACCCTCACCAGACCCTCAGGACCCTCATCAGACCCTCATCAGACCCTCAGGACCCTCACCAGACCCTCAGGACCCTCACCAGACCCTCAGGACCCTCAGGACCCTCATCAGACCCTCAGGACCCTCAGGACCCTCAGGACCCTCATCAGGACCCTCATCAGACCCTCAGGACCCTCACCTCCTCCACAGCGTCAGCAGCTCCTCCAGACCCCTCTGAGAGTCTCTGGCCTCCTGCAGGCTCTCCTCGTATCTGACGTTCAGCTCCGTGACGCTCCTCTCTGCATCCGGACGCTCCCTGAGCCTCCGAGCGGACGCCTGGAGGGAGAGGAGACCCCCCCTCAGAGCCTCCTGCTGCTGGAGCACCTCCTGCAGGAGAGAGACACATCACAGAGTCACACACACCTCACACACACCTCCTGCAGGAGAAAACACAGCCACACAGTTTAATAGAGTAGGGGTCCCCCTCACCGTGTGGTCCTGCAGGGCTCTGTAGGTCTCTGAGGAAGAGGAGCAGGACTTCAGAGGAAGATGCAGCTGTTTCTGCAGATCACTGAGAGAGGAGTCCACCT
>NW_011346019.1:0-5826 GCF_000735185.1 Notothenia coriiceps | reverse complement strand
GGACTCTCAGCTTTTCATATGACATAGTTTGTGCAGATAGCATGAAGTATAAAATATCGCTACAAGTGCTGATTTAAACGCTTGGTGTTAGACTTGTGTTTTGTTTAGGTACAAATCTCTCAATCTCTCTCTATCTATCTATAACTATCTATCGACCCATCTGTAATGTTCTGTTCTATGGACATATAATTGTCTACATAAACAGACGACACGGACTACTTCTCTCATTCCGAGTGTCCATCTTTATTCAACTGGCACGTAATTTGCACACATGCATTACGTCCTCAACGTGAGCTCAGTCATCCAAGATCTTGTATTCTCCAAGATGTTACACTATCTATAACTATATATCTCTCTCTCTCTCTCTCTCTCTCTCTCTCTATCTATCTATCAATATATCTATCTATCTCTCTCTATCTATCTCTCTATCTATAAGGAACCGCATAGAAAAAAGGCGTTGCTATTACTACACGTCATGTTTACACTGCATTTTCTATGAGGTAAATATTATCCGCTGGCGGATATGGGTACAAATGGCAATTTATCTGGCGATTTTTTCAATCTGACTTCCTATTGACAATTTTTAACAACAGAGGGTGCTATATAACACACTTTCATGAAAAGTCACGGACTGGGAGACTTTAATATGTTATGGGAAAAAAGTTACATACAATAAAAAAACAGCTGCGGGTAAAATTTACTCGTTGGCGGTTCTAGTGTTAATAAAAGCGATATCATAATAGTAACCAAAGTATTTTTACTCTCACAGTAGCCTCTACTACTTTGTATCCTCTCACATAACTATTCACAGTTCAAAGGATGCTAATTTTGGTCAAACAGCAATTTGCCTATACAGTGCAACTACAAGGCTATCTACTCTATTTTAATGACTATTTGAAACTATGCGGATCCAACCCGTTTTGTTCTCGTGTAAACGGGGCCTTAACTGTCGGAACTTGCCCAGGCATGTTAAGTGGGAGTGGACTTGAAATCCTTAACTCAAGGTGTAGAACAATTAAGTTATCAAGCCAATTGCATTACTTACTACAACTTGAATTTTGTTTTAAGTGAATTAACGCAGGAATCAGAGTTCAAATTACACACAATATTAAGTTGATGTAATTACCAACATTATTACGTCAACACAACTTATAAATTAATGTCTGCAACTTAAAATGTTTATCTAAATCAATGAATTCACATTTTTATCTTGCAAACATGCATTTAATTAAGTGGAGGTGAAAGGTCCCCTGAATTCGTTTTTAGAGTGTACAGTCTTCAATTGAAAATGTATGTTTGTATGTGAATGCAGCACTGGTCCAAGTGACTCCGAATTTCCGATATAATAATGCCAAAAGAATAAACAGACAGTGTTCCATTGTTGTCCCTAATTCAAAAGTAGCAGCAACACAGGATTTAGGCAATTACATAAAAGCACATTGTTGGGGTGACCAAACAATGATCAAATAAAGCCTTTGCACACAGACATCTAGGGCTCAGTAGACACTCATCCAGGGTTACAGTGTAGATTCAGGCCAGTCTGTGTATCAGTCTCATTGTTCCATGTAGTAATAGCAGAACATCTGAAAGCATTTTTTCCTGAGTTTACTTATGACTTAGGGTAAAACAAGATGCTAAAAAAGACATGTGAATTTCAAAGATTGCTATTATTAAGAGAAGATGTGTAGGTAGGATTTTTACAATACTAACTTATGAATATAAACAGACCAGAGACTGAGGAGGCGTGTTCAGAAAGCAGACCAATTCACCTCCGAGTATAACACGCTCTCCAGCATGTAAAACACATATCAATAACAGTTAAAAACACAGACCCCACCAATTGTCATGCCAAATCAGAAATACAACTTGTCTTGAAAGTGAAATCCAAGAAAAGTTTCATATTTTTGAAACATAAAGGATGTAAGCCTTAACAGACAAGCGGATATCATTTCTAAAACCAAAAGTATTTTAAAGTAGATACCAACTCAATCTGTGGACATCTTCTGGTCACTTTGCTCAGCATCTCTTCAGCTGAGAAAGCTGTATGAAATGCATACAATACATACTCAAAAGCTTTAGAAGGAGTAAATGCTAAACAGTGTCGTCAGCATTGAAATGAAGTGGGGTGAATTCTGTCATGGCAACTTATGTATTACAAAGTAAATTATAGAGTTCTTAGAACCCAACCTTATGGAACCCACTTGAGGTCTAGCAGTACCAGGTAGCATATATTTGAGCTTCTAGACTTTCAAATTGTATGTTCTGAACTGGTAACAGCTGTTCCAATGTTGGCTAATCTTTTGTTGTGCTGGTGATTGATGCCCCACTCTGCTAACAATAGTTTCTTAAGCTTATTACTAAGTTATTTGATTGAAAATGTGCTATTAAAGATGAAATACAAGAAAACTGTGTTCTATACATTCTCCAGGTGTTGCCGTCCCCCGCCCCCAACACAAATGTTGTCTTCATGTGGGTTGGCTTTCAGTAAACTTGTCATGTTGCTCAGGCAAGGGGTTTTCTGCTCATTGCTCAGTGACCAAGACAGATACAGCCCATTGTTGTGTCTATCAGGACTGTGTGCTGACTGCAGGTGTTCCACAGTGAGGGGAGCTAAAGGCTCACAGCAGATAGCAGTATCACTCAGTATTCTGTCTTATTGTTGACAGGAGAGGCTGATTTGCAGTGATTAGATCTATGTTGTTATTCCTTTAGTCTCATTTGAATGGCTTTTCTTTATTGTAACAAAGGACACTGGAACACCAGAAGATCGTAAAGGCTGCTTTTGCTGAGAAATCCAAAGAATGCATGTGTTGAAGACGGCTGACTCAGAGAATAAAAACACAGCTGGAGGCTATGACATACCAAGGAAATACAAAAAAGATGAAAGTGGCCTGAAATAAGTTTTCCTGAAAACAAATATAGAGAATTGGGAAGTTTGTTATTCTTCATTCACTCAGCCTTGTATTCATGTTAGCCAATTTCCAATTTAAAAAGGTCAGTTTAAAAAAAAGAAAAGCACAACCTGTACATTGCGCGTTATCTGCTACTTTAGGTGGAGGTACAGTAGCTGTGTCTTTGAGGCCTTGCTATTCTTAAGGAAGCAGTCCAAAAAGCAAGTTTGTTTTTATTTTGTCCAGATGTTCATAATCTCTTGTTAAATGTCAAACAAATGTAAATATAATTGAAAGGACCAGTGTGTAGTGTAAGTGGCATCCATTGATGCATACAAGTTTGGAAACACACTATTCTGTCCTCTTGTTATAGTAATTTTATGGCCTCCAGTGAATTAAGTTTCAGTTTTATTTAGCCATTTTGTTGCAGCCATATTGGAGAAGGCTGGTATGATTTATCCACCTCCATCCTCTTGTTTCCAAACTTGAAAAGACACGCTGTGTCTCAAATCGCATTATTCTGTTCTTAGATCTGCTGTTTTATGTGCACAAGTGTGTTTTTCAAATGCAAAGTAGGGCAAAATGCACAAAGAGTACCGGATGGTGCACTCAAACTTGAACACTAACCTTAACGGTGACCTTTTTTTGGTGTGGAACACTTCTCACACTCAACAATCGCCATCTTGATAACAAGTCCCAATTACGGTTGCTTCAGATTCAGATCCCACAGCACTACACAGATAAAAGTAAAACGTGTTTTTCACAAATTGAGCACTCTGTAATGATATGGTATGGCTACTGCGAACAGTTGTTGCTCGCTAGCTAACACCAGCAATCGTCACACTGCTGAGGGCACAGCATCCGTGAGATTTGTGACAACATTACACGATCGGATTTCATGCTCTGCATACAGTAAGTGTTCACAGTGCACGACATGACTATGTAATAAGATAGTGTCTGAAGTGAGACCCAGCAATAACCTCATACTCTTCAGCCCTAACCACATATGTAAAGTGTGTTGTGGTAGAAGATGGGTGTATTTAATTCAGTTCGCACATTTCCAAAAAAAAAATAGAGCTTGGTTGAAGCTCATTGTTAAAGTACAGGGTTGCACAACGAAAAGAAAATGCAGTTGTAATACCTTTATGCTAAATAAGAAACAAAAAAACAATAATATGGTAGCAGACCATGGCTGGGTCGTCTTTTGGTCTTCTGTCCTCCTTCTCTTGATCTAATTTGTATTATTCTGATATGGAGCATATCTGTACATTAACTTGTGTTCATCAAACAAATAAATGGTTAAACTGGACATTTATCCCGAGTAAGACTGCAAACATTCACCAGACATTCATGCTCCTTTGTACTTTAGGATTATTTTTACTGGAGGTTATTTGCCTTGTGATGAATACACCATTGGATTCAAGTCGAAGGGGATTCAGTGAATACTTAGGATGTTATGTTAGTGTTTCTATAACGTCATTGCTGGCCAGTATATAAGTATATCTCACCGCATTACTGAGGTCCATCGATTCTCAGCAGTCTTATCAGAGCTAATCTGAGCTGTGAGGGCCAGCAGTGACTCAGATCGTGTGGAATTCAATACCTCATATATCGGTGTCACCTCTTCCCCGCTACCTTTTTAGTGAACATCTGTCCCCGCCACATGCAAGGTTGAACAGGCTGTAGCAGTTAACCGTAAAGTCTGAGCAATTTTCTTTCCTTAACTTTGGAATTGAAAGGTCTTGCATCAAGGCAGTGACACAAAGAAAATCATTATGCCTCCCACTTTCTGCTTCTCACCTTGGATCCCTACCACATGAACCCAGCCGCACACTCACACACACCCAAAATACTTTTAACTCTTGCAGAGCTCAGTGTGAGGGGCTCCCTAAGTGCCAGACCCCAGCGTGGTTTCATCAAAAGGGAAAGGACATCACCATGACTCTAACAAGTAAATTACCAGCACTTAGCCCGTCACCCTTGTCACACAACCGAGCTTTTATGTAGCTGACCTCAGTCTGAGAGAGGGAGAAGGAACACTCCCCAGAACAGATGGCAGCCTCAGCTCCAGCCAGAGAGGGGTTGGGGAAATGAACACTATTTACGCAAGTCAGAAAAGAAAGCAAAAAGCTTTACCCCAAGTGGAAAATTAACTGTGGGGTTATTTTAAAAACTCTCACATAACTTAGCTCCAGGGGGGTTACGGGAATGATGTCATACTTGAGAATGAACCAGTCAAAGAAAGAGGGGTGTAACTCAACTGATATTAGATCAGTAGGGATACGTCATTTGTTGGAATGAGGGTACTGTTCGAATATATAATATATTGTGCTGTTAGTCCCTGGAATTTTAACTATTTTGATGCTATAACAGTCTGTTACACTTCCATTGGGAACAGATACAAATAGATTATCCTTTTTAAAATGTTGTAAGGGAGTTGGAGCCAACACCATATAGCACTACAATGTTTCCCACATAATTTGATTCTATTTGTGGGGGCACCGCACCGCGGCCCGCCACAATTAAATCAATGTATGGGAAACTCTGAAATACAGGTTGAGATCTAAAATCAAAATGTATTTCAGTATATTCATCAACATAAGAGTCAATTGAATAGTAGATAAATAAATAGTAGATCTATTTTTCTCATACTGCCTGTGCTGCAGCACCTCTTTTCACCCTCTGTCTGAAACCAGCGCCCAGTCTGCTCTGATTGGTTAGGTGGGCGGCTCTGTTGTGATTGGTCAACCTCTTCGACATGTCCCGCCCCTTAGCCGTACAATGTGTTAGAGGGCTAGCCAATAGAAGAGTGAGTGTTACATAGTGATGTCACTGTTATGGAAGTAAACAAAGGAGTCCAATGGAGGTTTTTCAGGCAGGGGGGTAAATGCAGACCATTTACATTTACATGCACCGAAACCCATATAACACACTG
>NW_011346018.1:0-3601 GCF_000735185.1 Notothenia coriiceps | reverse complement strand
CTCTGGCTATACACCAGCTTTGCCTACGCCTTTTTCCTTAAAACCGTAAAGAAGGACTGTTTAAATGCATGTTAAATGCCCAGCATTCGGCGCCCCTCGATGACGTAGTATACTTGAAATAGTGGCTCTGCAGCAGGTATACTCGACATTGAGAAACGGCCTCTGACTCATGGAAGTGTTCTACTTAATTATTAATTATCTCTAGGAAACGTTTGTCAAACTTGTCTTTCAGGTGCATGAAAATGATTTGTTTCTGTTTTCTATTTTGTCTGTTTTTAAATGAGACCTTCAGGGATACTTTTAGTGATTTTCTCTGTGTTAGAGAAGCTAACATGAAATCACACCACTTATCGTCAGTGCTGTAAGTGACCACACTCAAGCTAGGAAGTGATACCGCCACTAACACTTGAGCAGCAGATCCTGCTTGAGACATAAAGGTCAATACATGAATTGACTGCACAGTATCTGCTACACGGTTTAGTTTTGAATAATTAAGAAGTACGCTGCTATCTACAGACCCCACTACTACCCACAAGTATCATTTACATACAATAACCTTCCTTCCCAATAAGACGAAGCCTGTCGTTTTTGTCTTTCTCATTCTTAGGCTCCTGATGGCGCTGCAGGTCTTTGTCAAACTGGTTTCCCTATCAGCAGCCAGCATCAGCAGCTCAGAGTGACCTGCGGTAAGATGCACCCTAGTGGTTAAAATGCCAGTGTCATCCCTCAGTGACACAGTCTTGAGTTCCTGCTTTCAAAGTCTTGCGCAAAGTTTGTTTATAACATTTTCGTGTCATCCAGAGTATATTTACCTGGTGTGTTTGACTGTTAGTAGACACGACTTGGATCTGTGGCAACTATGTCTGTGTATTCCTCCCAAGGGAGTGCTTATGGAAATGCAGGTGTAAGAACAACATCGACAATAAGAGTGAAACAAATACAATTTTGTATACTTAAAAATAACAACAATAATAACAGTTCAAACACAAAGTAAATGAGTTCAAAGTGAATATAATTATAAACATTAATACATATATATACATCTAAAGTTGTTTTGAAGAGTGGTTAATGAGAAAGCTGTAAGCAGCATTACCACAAGCCCAGCTTTCAGCCCAATTCGAACAGCATATTGTTTTTGAAGTGAAGGCCAGAAAACACGTCTGCAATTTTTAAACTAATAAATTGCCATCTTTATTTTTTAGCTGCCACTTCCAGCAGTCAGCAGAGGCAGATGCTTCAGTCCAACAACTTCCTCAACATGTCGAAGCTGCATGCGGCAAACAGCCTCCCCTTCACTCCCTCCTCCTCCTGCTCCTCCTCTCCCCTCCTCAGAGGCCCCAACATGGCCCCACATCAACACACTGTGACATTTTCATCCTCTTCCTACCCCCAGGCCAGCTTACTGCAGCAGAGCATCTCTCTGACAGACACGGATATCTTGCAGTGAGATCAGAGGTTTTTACGAATGTGTCATGTTTGGTGTTCAGGAAAGGTCAATCAGACACTTCATCATTGAGACTTTTGTTGTAATTTTCTTACCTTTCCATCACAAAACAGAAGCCTGCACACTTCAATAACTCCTTTTTATTAGATGAAAATGTTTCAATTGATAGTGTATCTTCATCAGGTCAGACGTACAACTACCTTATACCCATATGTGCAGAAAAAAACAAGAGCATCTTATATGGATTACCTTTTTTAATCAGTTCAACATAACAACCAGTCATGTGTACAAGCTTATCCCTGTTTGATTTTAAAACCCATTTTAAAACCGTATGTAAAAAATATCCTATACACAGGAAATGCTTTCAAATGTGTATATATGTAAAAACCTTCAAAGTAAGTCATCTTGAGCTTTCCTGTACATGCTTAGTGCTTATTTATTTTAAAATGAAAGGTTTGTTGGATACATGTATAATGCAACATGAGTAATATATGATTTTGTTTATTTAAATGCATGTTACTGTCTTTTAAAAGTCTAGACCAGCGGTTCCCAACCTTTTTCAACTCAGGGCCCACTTAAGAATCTAAAAAAATGTTGCGGTCAACATTCAACCATAAACAATACGGAGGCTAAATGAAGTTCTGATTGGTCAATTCAGAACATGTGACACGTTGTTAATCCAGTAGTTCAGACCGCTGTGAAGGATTGTAATGACTGTTGCTAAGGAGGATCAAGAAAGAAAAAGAAAAGAGGTTAAAAAAAAGAAAGAAATTTTTCCACACAAATCATAATGTTTTGCAAATTAATTGGCGGCCCACTTGCAATGCCTTCGCGGACCACTAGGGGGCCGCGGCCCACAGGTTGGGAACCGCTGGTCTACAAGAAAGGGATTTCCAGTGTGATGGTAACTGTATTTTTTGCACTTTGTTTTGGAGTTGAAATGTGTAATACACAAAGAAATTGCCGGAAAAGTATTGCAAAGACTTGAGGCTGCTAATAAGAATACAATATTTTGTAGTTTGTCAAAAACAAACTGAAGATTGGCAATCACCAGATCAAAATGAGAAGCCTGTGTTCAGTAACATTAAAGGCAGCTAAAAGAAGCTCTGTGTTGAACTCTTATTTTGACAAAGCCACACTCCTCTTTAATATAACACATGTAGATAAGTTTGGAGTACAGCTACAGGTTTTTATCTTTGAACATCACTAAGATAACACAACAATACGTTGAAAGAGCTTTTTGGGTAATCATCCCCTCTCTTCCTATTGGTTGTAAAGCACTTTTGTACTTCAACTACATTGTAAAAGATGTAAGATAAAAGCCATGATTCTCATTGTGTGTGAGAGTGCTTCAGCTCAAGCAGTTGTTGGAAGACAAATGAAGCTCAGCGCAAGTTCAACCAGGAAGACCTTCTTTACTCATTCATTTACTATTTTATTACATTTAGCTGACACTTTTATCCAAAGCGACTTACAATAAGTGCATTCGACCAACAAGATACAAACTTGAAGAAAACAGAATCATATAAGTACACCAGGTTTCATAGAGCTAAAACATTTCAAGTGCTACTCAACTGGCTTTAGATAAGCCAGTCCCCTATTTCCATGTTACTACTCTCTCTCCTCTCAATAAGTGATCGGGGGCGTCACTCCCCAGCTTAACCAATCACGTCGCTCTACTTCGCTAACCCTTTTTAAATCTGCTCCCCCCTCTGACAGCTGTCATTTCAGGTGACTCTGATATAGTGATATTAAAAACTTGAAAAATATTCCTCTAAGGTAAATTTAGAACTGATAAAAAATGTGAGATTAACTATGGACGATCATTCGATTAATATCGATTAAATGTTTTAATCGATTGACAGCCCTAATTCTTACATCAAAACCGTCTCCTGATTGAAATTGATAACCATTAAACCCTAGGAAGACGATGAAGGATGAAAGTTAGCAATGTATTGAGACTTCAAAAACTCTCAATTGTAATATGATCCATGTTTTTGTTTTACAATTTCCATTTAAAGATATCTAGTTCGTCTGTCGAATCTTAAACAATAGCCTTAGCCCAAAGACTAATCGTTCCTTCTGAAGTCAAGACAAATCCAAAACAAAGGGGACTGACCATGTTTATCCTTATTTTTGTTATATATGTTTTTAAAG
>NW_011346017.1:0-13374 GCF_000735185.1 Notothenia coriiceps | reverse complement strand
CCCAAGTTCCCATCAGCAAAAACACGTGGTTTGCTATCCTGGCTCCAAAATGGTGGAATGAGCTCCCCATTGAAATCAGGACAGCAGATAGCTTGCTCATCTTCCGGCGCAGACTGAAAACTCATCTCTTTCGACTCCACTTCGAGCGATAGAATTACTAACAAAGAACTGCTAACAGAGCACTTATATACTAATAAAGGACTGGCTTATCTAAAGCCAGTTGAGTAGCACTTGAAATGTTTGGCTCTATGAAACCTGATGTACTTATATGATTCTGTTTTCTTCAAGGTTGTATCTTCCTGGTCGAATTTACTTACTGTAAGTCGCTTTGGATAAAAGCGTCAGCTAAATGCAATGTAATGTAATGTAATGTAATGTGTGAGTATGTGTGAGACTTTAAAAATATCAGCACAGTAAGCTAAATTAAGTGAGTTTAAAGGTGCATATTTAGATCTGATATGATATCTTAACACTAATACACTAATCCAAAGCAAAACACTCTACATCTCTCCTGTAGTCCAGAGCAACAGAAGAGTTTACACACACAGGGTTAAAAGCATGAATCACGTACCTTGTTTTGGAAAGCACGTGTTTCCTCAGGCGCGTATTGTACCCAGGTGAATCTCTTTATGTCTTCAGCGCTGTGCTGACACGTCTCCAAGTGGGACTTAACAATACTCTGAGTGATGCGCTCTGTCAAAACACAAAAGAACATACACAGATAAACGAGAGTGTTTCCTCACTCAGGTTGTTTGTGATGGCAGCAGGTTTTATATGTAAGAGTGGTGTTATTTGCACAACCACAGATCATGGAAACCTGATGCTTTGCACCGTTCTGCTCTCACTTCTGGCACAGATGCCCGGACAAGATAAAGTGTTAAGGCTCATCAACTCATTTTACATCCGCAGCTGTTTGGCTCTCTTCCACCTCCTGCACTTATAAAACCCACCCGTCACAATATTTACCCATTGCTTCGTTGAGAGGTCCCTAGAGCTCTATTAAAGCCTCCATGCAATGGTTTGGTGATGCCAACAACCATAAAGAAGTAAAATAAAAATATATATTCTTCCTCAAGGCCTCCTAAAAATGCTGAGCTTTTCTTACCACCACACCATCATCCCTTCATCTGACCCTGTTTCGATCTGATACCGATCTTACTTTCTGTTTTGCTGCACTATCCATCTGTAGTGTATTATTCTGGTTCTACCTGCTTATAACAGGGTTCTTACGGTCATTAAAAACCTGGAAAATTCATGGAAATTCAAAACGCTAATTCCAGGCCCTGGAAAAGTTATGGAAAACAATATTTTTCCCAAAGTTTTGAAAGAGTAATGGAAATGTAATTTATATTTTATCTAATCGCCGAAATAGTAATACTATAATGATAATAAATACTGTATCGTATAGTAATGAAACGTAAAATGGCATTTAACTGACTAGCTAGTAAGCCTATTGGATTTGTTTTTAGATAGGCACAACATGTTTCATATGCAGACCTTATTTTACTGTTCCGTTTTAAAATAAACCATTTTCAGTGGTACCGCTGAGAAAGAGTAATGTTTTTGGTCATGGAAAATTAGGTACAGTAAAGGTCATGGACAAGTCATGGAAAAGTCATTGAAAATCATTGGTGAAAAAGTGTATGAACCCTGTTATTCTTAAACTACCTATTTACAGATTGAGATTCCTCAGTTAAAAACAGGAAGAATTATTGTCAGTAAAGTAGTCTCAAATAAAGTTCCACATAGGATTTAAAACCCCATTTGAAAACGATATAACTGTTGAGTTTTGCCATGCAGCGGGGAAAAAGGTTCCTGAAACCGTTCTGGGAGGCCGAATAAAATATTGAACTCTTCGATACGCCTAACATGAGAACTCCCTCTCTTTGGCGTCACATACAGTATTGTACAACCTCTGTTTCACCAAACATGGCTCCTGATCCCTGACCCCAGAGTGCTGATGGTTTGCTCCAAAAAAATCAGCTGCTCAACCAATTTAAAAAATCAAACTCAAGCCAAGACAGAGACACTCCATCAAGAGGCAATACAACAGAATGGGACATTTCTGACCAGTTTCTTGTGGCTGCTGTGGGAGGTGACGACACAAAGCTCCATCAGGATTAGTGCACAGTGCAAAGGCATCATTCAGAGAAACAGTTAGACAAGAAGGAAACAAAGTAAGTATAACAAATTGTTTGCTTTCCTCTAGAGAGTGAAATGAGAAGATTGATACAGATTTCTATTGATGTGAACATAGAAGCTCAGGATGTAGTTTAGGCCTGGCTTACAGACCTCTGTGACTTGAACCGTTAATCGATCGAGACACGCCATGTCGAAGGACGTCCCAGTCGCTTAAATGCCTAAGGAGGAGTCGAGGCGAGAGGAGTTGAGGAGAGAGGAGGGCGGGGGCTTCCAGAGGAGACGAGAGCGAGGATACATGAGTGCAGACTACACAAAGGTGTTATCGCTACTCGTGCATCAAAGCTCCGCCCCCAACTGTCTGCTCACTGCAGCTGTTCTGAATCAAAGCTCCGCCCCCAGCTGCACAGCCGTCTGCTCACTGCAGCTGTTCTCAATCAAAGCTCTGCCCCAGCTGCACAGCCGTCTGCAGCTGTTCTGACAGTTAAAGGAGGATCAGAGTCATTACATGTTTAAAGTGCTTCAATGCGAGTAAAATATATCAACCTCTTAAACAAATAATGAACTCATACTCTATAAAAACATTAAAGTGTGTGAAATATGCTTACAAATTCAATAATAATGGTTTGATTATAAAATAATAACTTACATTTCTTACTTGTGGTTTCTCATGTGTTTGGATAGGAGTTGTGTTTGGATGAACTTCTCAGTGGAATTTGATATGTCAAAACCTTAACACAGAAGGCATTATAACCCCTGGTTTTGTTGTGAAAACAAACAAGATTAAAGGATTGGGTACATCTCTTCTGTGTCAGCCTGAGAGTAAACTTTATTCAGTATTGAGAGGGAGAAGTAAAGCTGGCCTGTGGCAGGAATGATTCCATTGATTCAGTTTGAAGTTTTAATGGACCAAGCCAAAGGACTCAAGACATCTGGTTCATTTGAGTTAAGCCCGTCAAAGAACCATCAACACAGAACAGAGAACGCTGGTACCACCTGGACTGCTGGAACATGTAGCAGTGAACTTTCAAATTGAAATAAAATTTGTTTTGTTAAGTTATCAGTTCCCTTTTAGAGAACACAGAGCACATATCTAAATATATTTATACCTAAATCATCTTTTATGTATGCGTAATGCACTTCTGAACGAACATTTAAATGGTTTTATAACCACATTTAAAGTGTGCAAGATGTAAACCATTTTTTGTAAAGACATTGCCGCCAGTTACATATTGATATTTGACCTTGTGGTGTAATTTTTTTACAAACCACTATCTCTCCTGGAGCTTTTTTTCCAATGCAGCATGTTCTAAAACATATACAACGAAATAGAAGTTATTCAATACATTCACAATTATTATGGTGGGAATTTTGCTGATCTGGCATCACCTTCAGTAGGGTCAAGATGCTGTGGCAGTAAGTTGAACTTCTACTTAAACTTCTTAGTCTGGTTTACAGATAGATTTCCTTCAACGTTAAAAGCAACCAATGTTGACTGTTGGTAGAAGACAATGCCAAAATACAGTCTCAAAGTTATTCATGTGAGTAGTAATAAGGGCCGTTTCTTCAAAGTTGACCTGCTACATGTATATATAGGTATTTTGCTTAAAAGTAAATGTATTTTTCTTTTGTGCCATGCTTTTGCAGAGACATCTATCTCCTGAGGACTTCCAACAGGTTTTCTGCATGACCCTGCAGCAGTTTGACCGTCTGGCCCTCTGGAAGAAGACCGATCTGAAGAAGAAGGCACGTCTCTTTTAGAAAAAAGAAAAGTGTCTCAAGAAGCATCCGTCCTGTGTTCCACAAAACCGAAAAAATAAACGCAACCCATTTGAAATATCTATATATGCACCGCCGTGATACCCCTACTTTCCACCTGTCGATCGTCATGCCATCTGCCTGATGCCAGAGAGGAGCCTGTTCCCTGTGGAACCTTTCACCATGTTAAAGCAGCATCTGAAAACGTTTGTATGCAATGTGCTCTGAATGTTTGACTGACAACTCTACAGATGAGGATGAGGAGCTGCTTTTGCATGGCCTGTGTTGATGCTCCTCGTCTGCATCCCCCCCCATCTCCATGCTTACAAACACCATGGCCAAATATACGCATTCAGAATAATTCTGGTGCCGGACTATCCCCAGCTTTATGTGTTTCTGAGTGTCTTATGTGCAGCTTCTTATACTCTGTCAGTCCGGACATTTGTATGTTTTTTTTATCAGCAACTAGTTTGTTTCATCATCTGTCTCTACATAACATTGTTTTGCTTCTCTCATTTTTCTCTCTTGCTGTCCCTCCATTATTTAAACTTTTTTCCTTCATTAAGTCATTTAATAGTAAACGTTACTTTAAGGCAGTAAGGCAACCGCAGACTTGAAGAACAGAGATGAAAATAAGAAAAAAGTTAGCTTCTGTGATCTCTTTCTTCAAAAAGTACCTTATCATACACTGTGTTCCTCGCTGGGGAGTTTTGATATGTGTTCCCTTATCTTACGCAAGCATCCTGTAAATCAGCGCTGATAGGAGAGCCGAGGCTGGATAGGGGCGTAACATGGCAGTAAATCACAGATAGAGAGGGGGGTGTCAAAAAGGAGGAGGCCAAAGGAAGAGCCCTGAAGAAAACATGTATCACAGTTTCCGGGTGTGCAGAGGTGTCAACAAACAAATGAAAATATTTTTTATAAGCTATTGTTGACTTCTGGAAAGTATCATTCAACAGTCATGAGACACAGCTGAAAGAAATCATGATTTTGTTACTGTACATGGGGGGAAAAAGCCCATGCTGACTTCTTTGTGTGCTGCTTCACAGACCTGCAGCAGCACTTCTGCTTTATAGGTGGGGATGTGCTTGATTTAACTCAAAGCTCTAGCTGTGTTATATCTTCCTCAGATAGATATTTACCTCCTGTATATGTTTGTTGTTTGTTTGGAAGCTTTGTTGCATACAGTAAAAGCTCCACATTTAAGCTGAAGTCCATAAGCTTTGCTTAATGATTTCTGGACTGTAAAACTCGCCAACGTACATACTGCAAGATGTATCTGAACATATACTGGACATATACCAGACATATTTTCCATATTTGTCACCTAACAAGCCAAGGTGTATAACTCTTCAGGCATGCATGAGGGTTGGAAAACGGGGTTTGTCCACTGATCGCAGATAACATATGTATGGAAACATTATCAATGTGTTTTGAGTGATTGATTATTTAAATTGCATTAACTGAAATGCCCTGGTCAGCTGCTTACATTAGCCTATATTATGTATTTATTTAATTGCATTATGAAAGGATTTTATTTTTGAAATCTTAAGGGTGTAGCGTAGAATGAATAGCATCCCGGAGAAGAATGCTTTTGAAAAGAAACATATCAACTTTTGAGTTTAATCTGAGTGTCATATCATTTTTGCTCGTGTAAGTTACACCCTAACTGTTGTCATTAATGTCATGACCTCTTTCTAACATTCATCTGCTATTAAAGTGTTTTATCCAAACTACAGTCCCTTTGGGTTCAAGTGCTTGAGTTGGTTACATTGTTGCCTAAAATCCAATACTTATGAATCGTCCTTTACGTGTGTAACGTAAAGGTGTGTGGATGTTTTTTATGATGGAGAATTGAGTTGTACTGTAACTACATCATATTGTTCCAAAAGTTAAGGATAAAGTTCATCTTAAGCTGGGGAGAAAATTAATCAATCAATCAATGTTTATTTATATAGCCCAATATCACAAATGTTACATTTGTCTCAGTGGACTTCACAGTTTGTACAGAATATCAGTATCACAATGCGACACCCTCTGTCCTTTGACCCTCACATCGTATAAGGAAAAACTTCCAGAGAAAACCCACAGTTTAAAGGGGAACATGGGAGAAACCTCAGGGAGAGCAACAGAGGAGGGATCCCTCTCCCAGGACGGACAGACGTGCAATAGATGCCGTGTGTAAATTGAAAAGATAATACATTTACAACATAGGTAGTCCAAATGTTTGGAAATGCATGTGTCTGTAATAAGAAGATGAATCCACGAGGATGTCAACAATCCTGTGGGAGCCATCAGGGAAGTAGTATGGTGAGAGTCTGGCAGGACCGCAGTGACAGGTTCAGCAACGACTCGCAATCCAGGACTCATGATCAGGACTCAGGATCAGCCACGAAAACCCTTAATTTAGAGACACAATGGCTTGTGTTAGAAACTGCCATAAGGATGTTTTAGTGTCTAATGTTATATAGAAATAGCAACAATGACATTAGACCTCCAACCTCCAAATAAAGTGGGAACTAATCAGGCTAAACTGGCTTCTCATCAACATTTGTGATTGTCTAACTATCTGTTTCTTAAAAGTTGGAAATATACACTGATTAACATTGAGACTAAGTGGATCAGTTGGTTCGATCCGGCGCTCCATGCATGCACATTTCCCGATCCACAAATCACGTTACGTGGTTTCGCAGGAGTTCCACGTTATTTGGCTGTCTTTGCATTAGTTTACAGTGACTAGGGAATGGCAATGTGACATTATCAACACCTAACTGGCCATCTTTGAGAGACACCTGCGACTGCAACTCATTGACCCCTTTCAGTTTTAACTTTTTAAACATGGTCGGTTTACAACCAACAGTGTTGTGTTGCTGGCTGCAACAGCAAATCAAGAAAAAGGACTATTGGATTACATTTAATGCATTTGCAGCATGGAGACTTTATGAGAAAGGGGTAGCAGCAACGAAATGGCAAGGTGGTCAGCTTGGGAGGCAGCCAACTGCTGACTGTTTGTTGCTAAAATAATTGCTGGACTACAGTAACACAAAACACTACAGAGGGAATGAGATTTTAATCATGAAATGTAGTAGTTTAGATACCCGCAGAATAATTATGCGTGATAAACCTCAGTTTTTGAGCATTCCGTTAGCATAACATTAGCTATCTTACCTTTGTCCGGATGTTTGTATAGTTGTTATTGGCTCTGTAGATTTGAAGGTCCTACCATCTGTTTAAGATGTAAATTAGGATATTCACCTCCAAAGATTAAACATTTTCAAATTTGCCGTTTTAGTAACTCACTTAAAACTCCAGATGCCGACATCAATACCAGTGATTGGTGGAAAGTTGTCAAGATACTTTGACCATTCTTTAACTCATTTTAAAATAATACCTCTGTCAAAAGCTTCTCTCTGTAAAGACATATCTATTTTGTGCTTAATCATTTTGGAAGCAATACAGCTGACAAGCTATGGATATTGAGGCCTTCGTCGCCCCAGAATGCAACACGGTTCCCATTCCCTATATCATATTCATGTTGGTCATGGCTGAAACAACAAATCTCCTGACAACCATTATATCATTTTTTCTCTTCTTACCAGAAAACCAGCTAGAGGTGCGTACATCACCAAATGGAATTGAATTTGAAAGAAAACAGGACATCGACAGGTGAAGGCCTTGGTAACAGCCTTGGTTTCATAGCCTTGGCTAATGACGTAGTTTGCACCACCCTTGAAGATACCTTGCTGAGGGAAATATAAATTGGCCTTAATTTAGTGGGATACAAGGCTCCAAATGCTTTGAATTGTGATTTATCCCCAATAGATTTTTTTTTATTTGCAATAAGTGTGACGTTTTTACATTAGAATAATCCTGTGGCACAGCCCAAAAAGTTACAAAATGACACATTGTAGCCTAATACAGCGTGTATACAATGACAAGTCTCTCAATGAGTGTGAAACCTAGGCCTGTTTAGAACAACACAAAGCTGATTTCCCCAAATAGTCCGTGTTTTACTTTTGAAGTGACGGGGGTTCATTTGGAGAGCTTGCTGGGGACATTGCAATGTTCCAAAAAAAATCTATTTTGTATTTTTCAAACAAAGACATGCTACATCAGAGTATTAGTTAGAAAAAAGCCCATCCAGACTAGTTTGAACAGGGTGTGAAGAGGCGCTCTCCCTGGATGATAGGAGTGCAGGCCAGCTGGGTGCAGATCTCAGAGCGCTGGCTCTGCCTTTACTTCTGATTCTTCAAGTGTATTATGCTAATAGATTAGTATGGATTATATTTCACACGATTAATCCAAATCTGCTAATTAACTAAAGGCACTACATCAATGTAGTGTAGTAAAATACAAGATTTACCTCTAAATTGTAGTGGACTAGAAGAACAATTAGCAAAACATTTAAATACACAAGTAAAGTACAGGTTCCTCTAAATTGTACTTGAATACATCTACTTAGTTACTTTACAACACTGGTTACAGCAACAGACGGCTCGAAGCTAAACCCCATATTGTCCTCTTTCACTGAGCTCGCAAGGTCCCACATGGCTAAGAAGCACAAATGACCCGCCTCTTGTAACGGAGACCTAGCCTACAATTGGCTGACACTGCTGTCAATCACTGCCTGGTTTGACAGGCGCACCCGCCTTGCCTCTATTGTCACCGGTGCGAGGAATATATATCTTAAACATGGAGAAGGAAGAAAACATCAGAGGTGAGCCGCTCTCACACACTTTGTTAAGTTATCATTCATGTGCTAATGTTCCCTGCTGGCTTTTAGCATGTTGTTAGCTCGCTCACTATCAATGTCTTCAGTGGATTCATTGAACGGGGAGTCATTTAGGCTTGTACTTTATTGTATGCAGAAATGTTTTTTAAAAAGCCGTATAGCTTATTATCGACAATTGACAATGGAGTCCGCATGTACGTCGGCTGCCCTACAGCAGTTTCTATTCAACGTGTGTAGGCTACTTTAGTGTTTTTATTAGTCCAATTACAGACCTACAATATGTAAGGTGATGGCTGCTATTTACTCGTGCTACTGCCTTTTCAAGGGAAGTTTACTTAAATGTTGATTTAATAGCATCTTAGCATCATTCTTGTTATGGTATTACTACTACCATAATATACCGTAATATATATTAGACCTAGTAGTACCTTTTTTATTTATTTATTATTATTTTAATTACATTTTAACCTTATTTTACGGCAGGCCTAAATAATGGTAATAAACGGGGATATTGTGATGTGTTGGAGTGTACAGATGAGTCGGTATTAAAGTGAGGGTCAGTGTTGTGAATGGACTAAGGGATACAAAGGACCATGTGGGGAGAGGAGAGACAGCAGGGAGAGGTGGAGGAAGGAGGGTGATTGATTGGCTGAATGGCTGAGTGGGGGAGTAAACCCTGGGCTGGAGGCTGCATGCTGCTCCAGCATCAGCAGCCTGCAGGAGGACCAGCTGGGGCCTCAGTCTCTGTCAACTCCCCTTGCTGTGACCTCCAGACAACAGTATATGTCTACTGAGAAGAAAAAAGCTATATACATGTATTTATTAAATGTATAACGTTAGGACATCTTTATATTGAGGATGTTAAGATATTTAGTCAGGGCTGTCAAATACAACAGAGCAACCTGACAGACAGAGCATGAGCTGTACAGTTGTAGGCTGGAACTGATAATAGTATAAAACAATGATAACCATGGAACATCTAAGTTAGCCTACGGATTTCTTCAAAAAAGCAATTATATTGTTTACCATCGTCCAGAAGTGAACATATTACAAAACCAATTATCAGAATGGAGGCAGGCAACTTTCTCTCAATCTACTAATCAATTTATTTACTAATCATGTCAGCCCTAATGAAAATACTCAAGTTAATTATTGTGCAAAAACTGTATTATACAGACAAGACAACTTTATATTTTGCACAGGGATTTTACAAACCTTTGAGAATCAAAATAATTTCAAAGTACATTATACTTTCCATTATATAAAACAAGACATCCTCAAGTATTAAATGTTGTCAACAGAAGCACAAGAAACTGACAGTACTTACACAATTCAGTCAAAACCAAAAAGGCATTAACCTACAATGACTGTTTTCGGACTTCATTTGTATGACTGTCTCCACTTTCCTTACCTTAGCTGACCTGTCTCATAAATTATAATTCCATGAACTCTTTGAAATTGTGTGTGTGTGTGTGTGTGTGTGTGTGTGTGTGTGTGTGTGTGTGTGTGTGTGTGTGTGTGTGTGTGTGTGTGTGTGTGTGTGTGTGTGTGTGTGTGTGTNCACATATTTTTGGGAAATAAATAAATAAAGATAGATAAGTATTACACTTACATAAACTTGATCTCCTACTGGAGTATTTGTTGTAGCACTATACATGTTTTAAGTGTAATACTTATCTATCTTTATTTATTTATTTCCCAAAAATATGTGAGCAGGCTTGCATCAAATCATGTACACACACACTCCAACATCCCTGAAACCTGCGTAACTTATTACCAGTTTTTTTTTGTGAAGTATTTTAAGGACTTCCTCTATTTCCTTGCAGTGCAGTGTGCAAATCGCAACACCATCTAAAGAGGACCTATCATGCAAAATGCACTTTTGTACATCTTTTATACATGAATATGTGTCCCCGGTGTGTCAGGGAACTCACCAAGTGTCAGAAAACACAACCCTCTCTCTTTTCTTCCATACGCAAATCTCTAAAAACGGGGCTGCAACGGATCTGATACAGACTGATACAGATTTGAAATTGAAACGGGGTGCTCCGTCTATATGGGCAACTCTCCACCTATCAGGGGAATGAGAGGTTGCGTGGCATGGTAACAGCATGGTAACAGCATGGTAACAGCATGGTAACATGACGCTCGTGCCTCACCCCCCTCCTTTGCAGGGGGGCGTGGTCAGCTGCAGCTCATTTGCCACAGAATCAGCCCTTGTGAAGACAGGGCTGGAATAGAGCAAATAGAGCGAAATGAGGCATGGCTAAAATGCATGATCTGTTTGGTATTTTGAAAAAAAAACTTCACTGACATGTTTTATATAGTTATGGCCCTACCATATATTATTCAAATATAGCATGATAGGTCCACTTTAAGGTACCATTCTTTTAGAACACGTCAATGATTCTAAAAAACACTGTTTACTTTTACTGATGTAGCAGGATATCTAAAGATCCTTCCATCAATGTTTCTACTTTGGGTGGATTAAACCTAATTCAATAAATTAACAATTGAAAATATGCTATCTGATCTGAATTAATATGAAATCCCTGCTGAATCCATTTGTATTGAATCAACATTGAACTGAAATGGATGTGAAATGTATCTTTAGGTTTATGTAGGTTCCTAATTATTCATCAAGACATTTGAGGATAGATACACAGAAGGCTGTAGAGCTCAAAATGGTAATTTCAACCCCCCAAATTAAACCCCCTACAACATTTATTTTCACCAGCAATAAAAAGTAAATCTGCATTTTTAACTTCAATTAAATGTAATGCCAATTGTATCCTATCACATGATACTCGAAATCCATTCGCAAACAAGCTGTCAAGAATATAATTCGGGTAGAGAAAAAATGAAATCAATTATAATTGTATTATATTAAACTAAATTAGTTTTTTTCTTTCTGAAGTAAAGTGAAAGATGTGTAGTCTAAAAATAATTTGGGCACTGGGCATTAAATATGAGCTCCTGTGGTTTTCCTTTTTTGTTTCTACTACAATTGTTTTATTTTTCTGGGATAACACTTCACTCAGAGCTGCTCTCTGACACGAAGCCTAGCCTGTATCATGACGCAATACAATTCCAATAATGACACCCCTGTCCACATATTTTTGGCCAAAGAGTTATCCATTGTTTATAAAAACAAAAGGAGGCCATACGGAAACCATCTTTACAGAAATGAAAGACCTGGCTGATACTTGATCCTTCCTATTTCAGCTTTCTGGCTGTGCCTTCACTTCTCTTTTAACGGCCTGTGTTAGATTAGATTAGGATTAAAGCTCACCTCCAGTCTGGTGCGGTCCACGTCCCTGGGAAGCTTCACTTTCACTCTATGCGTCACTGCCAGAACTTCATAAGGGTAGATCTGGCACACAGAGAGTAAGCATTGTGGGAGATTTATTAGGCTAAGCAGCCAAGACTGTTATTCGTAATGTATTACCAAATGAGGGAAATCTTACCTTGTATTCTGAGAGGCATGAAAAGAGAGAAAGAGAGAATTAGTCTGCTTGAAAAAAACGTTTTTATTTGAAACGCACACAAGTGTGTACACACACACACACACACACACACACACACACACACACACACACACAAGCATGTACACACACACACACACACACACACACACACACAATGTCCCCTCAGGTACAGATGTTTGAACCCTATATGTCCCCTCAGGTACAGATGTTTGAACCCAATGTCTCCCCTCAGGTACAGATGTTTGAACCCTATATGTCCCCTCAGGGTACCGGATGCGTATCGGGTCCAGCACGGAGAAGAAGGACTCAGGGAGGATCCATGTGGACTTCGCTCAGGCGCGGGACGATCTGTATGAGTGGGAGTGTCAGCAGCGCCTCCTGGCCCGTGAGCAGCGACACCTCCGATTCGTCCACGAGGACAGACTCCTCCCCCCCTCTCCTCCTCCCATCGTGCACTTCTCTGAACACGAGGCGGCCATGTTGGCAGAGAGACTGAAAGGTGAGGACGGGCAGAGGGGGGAAGTATTGGAGTACAAATACTTTGTTACTGTACTTAAGTACATGTTTCTGGTATCAGTACTTTACTCCACTACTTATTTTTCTGACCACCTTTTACTTTGACTTCTTACATGTTGAACTCAAATACCTGTACTTTCTACTTCTTACATGTTGAACTCAAATACCTGTACTTTCTACTTCTTACATGTTGAACTCAAATACCTGTACTTTCTACTTCTTACATGTTGAACTCAAATACCTATACTTTCTACTTCTTACATGTTGAACCCAAATACCTGTACTTTCTACTTCTTACATGTTGACTACAATAACCTGTACTTTCTACTTCTTACATGTTGAACACAAATACCTGTACTTTCTACTTCTTACATGTTGAACACAAATACCTGTACTTTCTGCTTCTTACATGTTGAACACAAATACCTGTACTTTCTACTTCTTACATGTTGAACCCAAATACCTGTACTTTCTACTTCTTACATGTTGAACTCAAATACCTGTACTTTCTACTTCTTACATGTTGAACTCAAATACCTGTACTTTCTACTTCTTACATGTTGAACTCAAATACCTATACTTTCTACTTCTTACATGTTGAACTCAAATACCTGTACTTTCTACTTCTTACATGTTGAACTCAAATACCTGTACTTTCTACTTCTTACATGTTGAACTCAAATACCTGTACTTTCTACTTCTTACATGTTGAACACAAATACCTGTACTTTCTACTTCTTA
>NW_011346016.1:0-2574 GCF_000735185.1 Notothenia coriiceps | reverse complement strand
GGAGGGTTAACTCCGCCTCTGAGAAGAGGAGCGCGCAGTGCCTTTCATGCAACGCCTTCACTGTGTTTACCTTCAGAATCATTAGAAAGGCTGATGTGTTTTAACCACACACCTCTACACACACACACACACACACACACACACACACACCCCCCCACACACACACACACACACACACACACACACACACACACACACACACACACACGATTTAAACGCAGACTTCTGTTCCTCCATGTTTCGTTGTTATCGTTGCACTGAGCGGACCCGCCCCTTTTTTTCCCCAAACGCTCCCTTTTTTGGTCCATCTGCGGCGGTAATAGGTTTTGTGTGCTGTGATGATTCGGCTGTACCTTTAGTAATGAATATTAAATGTTCATTTGATCATTGGTTTTATTATGAAAACCTTGAGACCGGAAATACTGTTTTCAACCCGTAACTTTACATGGAGACTGCCTCATACCTCAAATCATCTTCGTGATATCTATCAAACTATATATCCTACATATTGACTGGACGTGGATTCTAAAAGTACAATATACACTTCTCGCTAGTAATCTAATCAAAAAGCGTTTTAATGGCCAAACTATCCTACGATTTAGGATTTTACAGAGAGGGTTATTTGTGAATAAACGACCATCTGAAACGTTTGCATTCAACGGGAGCACTAGAGGGCAAAAACTTTAAAACATAATCATAGACGTATTAAGCGCTTGAACAAACGACATATTTGGTCGTAATAATTGGGCCTGCACAGTCGGCAAATATTTGGTCGTATGAGTTGGAGGACTTGTTGGGCGAGATAGCAGTGTAAGCTTCCTGACACAATCAGGGTTATTTTCTCAGCTTTGTCAAAGCCTCTCCAGAGCCACAATAAGCTTTTAACAGGCCCATATTAAATAAACATGCATTTATGTGTAAATTATAATTGTATAAGTATTATTCCTGTTCAGACTGGAAACGTCTGATACACACTTCAAAACCAATATTTGTCTTCAGCCTTTGCTAGATTGTTGTGTGAATCCACCTCTAAATGCAGAATACATTCGTATAATCTGCTAAGCTTTGCAGGATATGATAATCGGCTACAAAGAATCCCAAATGTAATGAGTATTTTTCCCTGAATGTGTTTCTAAATGGAGCCTTATCTAATATGGATAAGGTTTTAGATTGCAATACGGCAAATGATGCTTACTTTTCATACCATCCGTAATCATTTCACCCCTCTCTTTTTCTTTCTGTATCTAAACCCCGACACGGCTCACTCTTTTGTCTAGTTTGTAATGTTTTCTCAGATAAAAATATTTAGTTGTACAGCACAGTAGAAAGCAACAACAGTCCAGCTTAGTCTTCACTTAAATCTCTTTTTTTGGCTGAATATGTATTAAAATGGTCAGAAATACACTAAAGGAGACCTCTGTTTTCTAGTGGAACTACGGAGAAAATTTAATACCAGCAAAAAAATAATTTGAAGTTGCTCTGCAGTTCAAACTGAGTGTTTAAACCTCAGAGGTAAAACAAAAAAGTTATTTTAAAGCTCAGAATAAAATGTTGGAAATGGAGTATGAACCATTCTAGAGAGCAGATACAATGACAGCATCGCATCAAACAAATAGAGAAGAGAAAGATGATTTGAATGGTCAACTTGTTTATTTTCTACCCCTTTTCATTTCTAATTATGTGCAATGCCTAGCTCTTTATTGCTGCTGTAACGTTAACATTTCCTATTTTTTTATCAATAAGGTTTATCTTATATTATCTTATCTAAGAACAGTGGCACCATTTAGATTCACCCTTGTTGTTCATATTGTTGTAAATGCTCAGCTAAACTCTTTACTTGATTTACCACGATGCTTTAGTAGAGGTGACATTAAAGTAGTCATTTACTCATATTGGTATTTTTAATGTATAGTAGAACACGTTTACATGCTTCACTGTTCATGTTCACTTTTTCATACTGTCTGTCTTAAAGGGGCCCGATTATGCTTTTTGTTTGTTCCCTGTCCTGTAGTTTGTCATGTGTTTTTGTGCATGTACACTTGTACGCATGTCACTTCTATTGGCTAACACATTTTACGTCATTGTTACTACGTAACTCTGACAGCAGTATAGATAATAAGGCTTTACCATGTGGGGAACATTGTGGTTCATATAGACTTTTTATTTATCCTACTCATCCTTACTACTTATCGACGTACTCATGACCAAAATCATGATCCGTGGCCCAGCCTTAGAAAAAAGTAACCACCCTGAAATAAAGGCAAACAAGGTCATCAGACTATTAACTTTCTTTGTTTTCTCTATCCCCCACATCTAATGTATATTAATTCCACCCCCTCAATGTTAAGATTAGATTCCTTGGGTCCCAACAGAGCCCCCCCTTCCCCGACCTATAACACTGAAAGAGTGATGAAATACAAAAGAAAATCAGAGGGAGAAGTCTTTCCTTCTTGCAGACGCCTAGAGTTCAGTTTAACCCCTCCATCCCTCTACTTACACACACACGCACACACACGCACACACACACACACACACACACACACACACACACACACACACACACACATGGACTAA
>NW_011346015.1:0-5537 GCF_000735185.1 Notothenia coriiceps | reverse complement strand
TTTTTTTTTGAATGATCAAAACTTATGACCCTGAAATAGGTTGACTTACCGAATAAACTGCATTCATGGACGGTCTGTTTTAACCGTAGATAAATCCTATATTTGCATAACGAATAGTCCACCAGGAACTAACACAAGAAACACGGCCGAGTTCAAGTAGTGTTCTCCTCATGAGCTGAGCCGCTGTAGCATCACGGAGCCAATGGAGCTAACGGAGCTAGCAGTGAGACAGAGGAGCTAGGAGCAGCAGTCCCGTTGTCATGAAGGGGGAATCTAACTATATACAGAATATGTTTTTGTGGAGCCAGGCTAGAAACATGTTCATTTTCTGATTTTAAGTTGGACATTTTAACATAGGGTCTACGGGAATTTCTCCCATCTGCATCCATCGCCTACAGTTTGCAGCATTGGGCTTCACCGCACTGTCCCGGGGTTCGCCGCTTGGCTCTGATAGGCCAGAAGTCGGTTTGATTGCATTCGGGCTCGATTGCTTATCCTGTCTGAGTAGCCCGGATGATGCTGCATCGCAATTTTTGACGTCGAATTTTATACATCGAATTTTAAACACCGAAATATTTGACGTTGAATTTTTTTCACTTTAATTTTTGGGATCTGAATTTGAACATTCAAATTTTTTTAACTTGAATTTTTAACTTTTTAATTTCACATTGGTAAATTAGGAGCAAAAAAAATTCAGATACATGATTTTCAAAGTAATTATTTTCAAAGCTACAAATTCGGTGTCTGATACAATTCAAATACTTCTGTCTCTTGTTTGCTTCCATATACACCCAGCAACATTAGACTTAAATCATTTGTATTCAGCTTTAGGATAAACTGAGTCATGCACAAACATAGTCATCTGTAACTCCTTAAAGCCACTAAAAAAACAGTAAAGTAATATACCCTTTTATCTATAACCAGTTTTCCAACCAAACGTATCGCAATTCTTTATTTCATTTTGAGAAAAGAATGTGTAGAATGTTTATTTGTATGAGTTATGAGATTATTGGCAGTTGGTTCATAGAATTAAGCAGCAGTTGTAGTAATTCTTTCAGTCGGAAAAAAAAAAAAGTTGTAAGTGAGCAAGTTGTACCTAAATATGAAAAAAAATGGAGAAAGCTGGATGGAAATATGAAATGTCTTTTTGTTTTATTGAATACTATGAGGAAGATTACATTACAGAAGCTTCAATGGACGTTGTAGTAACATGTTTCAAGGTTTCAATGTTTTTGTTGTTGTTATACTACCTTTTTTGCATTTATGGATAGACAAAGGAATATACTGGAAACAAGAAAATAGGTAATGACATGCAGCTAAAGGCCATGGGTAGGATTCAATCCCATACTGGTGCAGTAAAGACTTGGTAAACTTATTGCTAAACTATTTATAGCCATCTGTATGCAGAAATTGAAAATGCGCATAAAAACAGGTGGATGGGAACTCACCTTCAGTGTGAATTGGCTTGAGTGGGGGTGGGGCTTGTTGAAATGGAACTTTGAAACCATGTGTGGTGAACCAGAGGGTTGCAACCGATGTTGCAATTATACTGGACGTAAACCCGCTTGTGTGTGTATGTGTATGTGTGTGTGTTGACGTACGACTCAATAAATGATTCATGATGCCATTAAGTTGTGTGATACACTTGAGGAGAATAAGCATACTGTCAGCAAAATTGCTCAAATTAGAATCCAGAATCAGGTGTTTCAATTTTTGACACCTCAAACTTTCACTAAGCGCCCTATGAATGCTGATAATATTAATATACAGTAATGTATTATTTACTGCTGATTGAACATTTCCTAAGTTGCCTCCATTGCTGGAAACTCTTTCTCATGCCTTTGATCCTGTCAGTTTGGCCATGATACATGCTCAGGGCGTGAAACAATAAGGATGTGTGATTAAGCTCCAGAGTCACGGCTGAATGGACAGAGGTCACCCTTTGACCCCGAAAAGTGTGTGTGTGTGTGTGTGTGTGTGTGTGTGTGTGTGTGTGTGTGTGTGTGTGTGTGTGTGTGTGTGTGTGTGTGTGTGTGTGTGTGTGTGTGTGTGTGTGTGTGTGTGTGTGTGTGTGTGTGTGTGTGTGTGTGTGTGTGTGTGTGTGTGTGTGTGTGTGTGTGTGTGGCAGAGAGAGGACGAAGCTTTAAGTAAAGCGTAGTGGATCAGTCTGTTGTTACTAAGGCTCTGTTCCCAAGAATGGCCAAATGTCGCTCAGCCACACACAGGCCAGTGTGTGTGTGTGTGATCTGACTGCTTTCACAAAGACTACTGTAACCAAGGAAATGCTTTCACCACATTAGCCCCCCCCCCCTTCCTTGGGTCTCGGTGGTCTTCTTGATTACCTCTCTGGCCGTTCTTGTTACCTAAGCCTTCCTTTACAGATCTGAAAGCTTGTGATCGATCTGAAGCAGAGATGGAAGCCAGGCAGAGGCTGAAGGAGGAATTATTTCAGATTGGCTTCTTTGATTAAAGAAAAGATGCGAGTGATTAAAGAGCAGGATGAGTCCTTTTGCGTTGAGCATGATACTTCAGAAGTTTAATAGGATGGCGCCGTAGTGTGAGATTGAGAGGAGCTGCTAAAGTCCTTTATTAGTCCATTAGCATCAAGACAAGTCATTAAGAAGTGGTGTGTTTGTGCACCTGTGTGTGGGAAGAGAGAAGATCATTAAAGATGTAAGAGACTGTTAGACTTTTAAAAGAATACACTGAATCTGGTTTATAACATACTAAAGACGTTTTCCTTTTCCCTGTAGTATTTTTCTAGACTTAGCAACTTCTCTAAAAATGGAAAAGAAGGATTTGAATGCTCTTTTTACTGTCACACATGCACACAACACATGCAGATACTTTCGCCCCACAACACAAGCCATCATTCACCAATTCACCCACATGTTTACACTTGCAGAGGCATGTAAGGTGCCACCTGCCATTCTGGAACAATACACATTCACACACACACACACATTACCAGTCATTTTGGTTTCAGTTTCTTGCCCAAGCACACTTTTCGGTTACATGTGGGATCAAACCACCAACTTTCTAAATAGTGGACGACCGCTCTTCCTCCACAGTCTCAATCAGAATTTGAAGTAGCTCAAGTTAAAAGTACAGAAGCCCAGATTTGATATTATTTATGAATTTCTTGATTCCAAAGTATCGATCCTACAGCTATTCTCTCTCCCTGGATAGTTGAACCGCTGCATCCATGTGAAATACTAGTTGAGATTTGGAAAATTAGTTACAAAAATTGTTGATCTGATGGACTTAAGGACACATACTTCTTTCCCCACACCATAAACTTGCTTGAAAAAAAAGACAGAAAGACATGATTGGAGTGGCAAGAAGTTATTTGAATGTTTTAAATTATATTTTTATTATAATTAATAATAATAATAGATTTAATTTTTTAGCGCTTTTACAGGTGCTCAAAGACGCTTTACAGATAATAGTGAAGAGAAAAGAAAAGAGAAGAAAGGAACAACAAATAAATATATAGTTAAATTTGAAGTCAAATAATACAAAAACAATCACACATTAATAATTAATAATTGTGCTCAATATACGATAACTTTAGGCCTCTGAAATGATAGATAAACATTTACCATCTGGCAATGCTGATCCTGATGTTTACAACCAAACCATACCAGACGTTTAATTCAGTGTATACAGGCAAAACTTCCCTCGTAAATAAGTGTAATAATTTATCAACCATAGTCAACCATGAACAAAGACCCTGCACACTTTTTGTGAAGTTGTTTCAGGCTTCACCTCTATAAGCAGTTAGTGAAAACTGATCCCAGTTTGTTGCACAATCCACAGCTACTTAGAAACAGTAACAGTATGAGCTGTGTTAGCTTAAAATGGGCGTTTCTTCTTCACTGTTTTCTGTGCCAAAACATCAATAAATGCTCAAATCAAATTCTGTCCTCTGAGTTAACAGGGAGGCCTGTCTATAATGCTAAGTGGCTAAATCGAGTACTTCATTTAGGATTGAAGATCTACACAAAATATTCCCTGTTGCCTAGTAGGTAAAGAGGAGGAAACTAAATACTTGTGAAAAGTAAAAGAAAAGAAGCCCTTCTCTTCTAAAGGGTTTATCTATGGCAGGTCACTGGGGTGCTCCATCTCTTGTAATGAACCTGATCAACTGACCTCCAGCCAGTGACACTCCAATTTAAGAGAGCAGCAAAGGAGTGGGTAGCAGCAACGACTGACACAAGGCAGCCAACAAAACAGACATTTGTAGGGAATTAAGGCAAAAGCTTCCCTTGGATTCCTACACTTCTAAACAAAGGCTTGTAGATGCAACTAAGAAATGTGATAAAATCAAACACACACACGTCACGCGCACACACACACATATCTAAAAAAACATGGTCTGTTTACTCTGCTGGAAATCCACAAAAAAGACACTCTAGTCCTAATAAGATTAATTCAACCAAGGATAAGATTAGCGGGGGAGCACACACACACACACACACACACACACACACACACACACACACACACACACACACACACACACACACACACACACACACACTCTCACACAAAGCTGTTAAGATCTCTTGGCACTTCTTAGAGACTTCTGCTGGAATCTAACTGAGGGAACATCAAATCTTTTTTTAAATATCGCATGTTACAACATTAGTGCGTATGAACAGGTTTTTATACACAGGAAACCCACCAAAAAGTGTACAAATACTTTTAGACTCCTCTTTAGACGAGTATTCCTTTTTCTTGATGTGTCAATATTTTACGTAATTGATCTGCTACTTACTGTTTCTCTTTGAACCTCTTCAACCAGAGTTTGAACAGTGGGAAGACTGAAAGACATTTTGATTCTGTAGAGGTAGAATTACTGTTGTCTGACCTGAGTCTGGTGGATTCTTCCTGGACATGTTAAACAAATGTACGCAAACAATCAAATTACCAAGCTTGACCCAAAGGTGCTGCAGTAAATCCAGCCCGGTGATTTACCATGAATCGTATGTAAGTGAAAAGACAAAGAATGCGGAACTGGCTCAAGCTTCATGTAATGCATTGACTGGAGATTTTGTTATCTCCTCCCAAAATACAGGTAAATACCTATATTTTTAAACGTGTGATTTATAATGATACATGTCAGATTATTATTGCGATTAACACAATTATACAAAACTCTTTTGATGCCGATTGTAACCTTTTCCAGTGAAAACAGAAGCCAGCTTTTGTGGGCCTTTTGTTCATTGGGAGTAACGTGTGTCCGAGCTAAGGTTGTTCAGAGAGTTAAAAGATACATTCTGCTCTTGACACACACCTTCTCCAGACTACAGCCTGTCATTGTTGTGTCAGACATACAGTAGGAGTCCTGTCTGGGCTCCGTCCCCCACTCTGACCTTTCTCAACCTCATTCCTGTTCCCATTCCTAGACACACACACACACACACACACACACACACACACACACACACACACACACACACACACACACACACACACACACACACACCACACACACACACAACACACACACAACACACACAACACACACACAC
>NW_011346014.1:0-6053 GCF_000735185.1 Notothenia coriiceps | reverse complement strand
TATTTGCCGCCATCTTGAATTTTTACCATTGTATGTTATACTCTTCTGACACCACCAGATGGCAGTATAAGTGTCCACATATGTGGCTATAAGACCCCAATTCAGCAGTTAACACCATTGTGGACACAAGAGCTAAACAAGTGCTGTCCACGCATGTGACCACTAAGCCTTAAGAGGTTAAGGGTTTTGACTCACCGGACAGACCGTTTACATGCAGGAAAAAACCTTCATAACACACAAGGGGACGGCTAATAACCAGAAAAGCATGACATGGGACTTTAACACAATTGTATTTTATATTTATGCCTGATTATTTAATAATTCGTACATTGCTCACAATATATGGACCCTGCTGTGATAAAAAGGACATCAATCTTACTGGACCTACCTTGATGGTAGTAATATGAATGTGACTGATGTCTAAAAATTAAGTATTTAAAAGAAAAATTGTCATAAGGAGGAAGAATCAACAACTTTGAAGTGTGTCAGTGAACTTGATAAATAATTCATCAAACACGCTTCTTCATCAGCGTGGCCCCAGAGGACACACGTCTCACACTGATAAAAGACAAATATTTCATCCTTCATTGGAGAATAATAAATACAAGCCTATTGAAGACATTAAGCGTACCCTTTTTTATTCACGGTTGTTCATTATTTAGACAGCCTTTCAGAAACATTACAGGCCTGCATCATCTGCCCCTCTTCAGGGTCTCAGGGACTTTTGTCTGAATACTTGCATACTTAAAAAGGCAGATCAGATTCAAAGACATTCAAGATATTTTCTTCCTATTCGTCATTTGGAAAGACCGGCTTTGCAATAAAATGAAACAACATAATACATTAAAACATTTTCCTAAATAGATTTAATTTGTTTTAGAGATAAAATTATGATACTATACTTAAAATATCGAAAAATATAGGCTGCGAACAAAATATGACTGTGGTAGGTTCTGGAAGACGGTAATGCGAGTCATTCACTTATTAAATATATTTAAAATATAGATTGATATCAATATTTATTTATTTATAATTTAAATGTCAGAAAAAATACTTTTCATGTTTGAGCATTTTTTTTTTTATGTTGGAACAATTAAGTAATTTAAATAAAAAGGTCCTATTTTTTAGAAACTTCACCCTAAAATGCTCCTGTGGGTATTGTCCACGGTAGTAGTAATGTATTACATGTCTGAGATATGTAATATGTACAGGGCTTTGAGCACTTGTAAAAGCACAAAAATAAATGCAATGAATTATTATTATTTATTTTTATTTTTTATTTAAATGCTTTTCAAGACTTTTTAGGGATCCGTTTGAATCCTGATACAATAAGAACATAGATATCCAGAAAAACATACACCTGACAAATCACACTCATTTTGAAATCCCAATATTTCCAGGAATCAGTCTTCTCCAATGCAACCTTTTCCTCAATGTCCAAATGCAACCAGACATTTTGAAGGAATACCGTAGACACCACTGTCTCTAACGATGCAGAAGAATCTCTGACTGATCATAACGTGTTATTGTTTCATGCTGTAATTCATATTGGAGCAAACTTCCTGAAGTATTGAAGTCTGCTGTAACTCACAGCTTAAAACTTTTTTGCTTTTGCTCTTGCTTCAAATTTCCCCTTGTTCTTGTGACATCTTCTGTGATCCATGTATTTTACTCCCTGTCCTTAAATCTGTTGTCTTATGTAAAGCACTAAAACAAACAATAAATAAACCTATCATAGCCTTTGTTGTCAAATCTCCCAACCCTTCCTCCAAAAATCTTGTATTTAAGGCGGGTGGTTTTTAAAGAAACTGTACAACATAAAGAAAATTATTTTAATGTTGTCGTTTTTTTTATCAATCTGGTCATATAATCAAATAAAACGAAGTAGGACATCACAAAGCTAATTTGTAAACACATATACTGAAGCGTTTATATATTACAAATCAATTAGAATAAAACCTATTTCAGACATTTAGTTAAAAACATTCTATTGGAGTAGTATGGGATGTGAACAGAAAAACAGCTGTTGGTCAGTACCAACATCAATTTGACACAAATCTGTGCAGGGGCGCCGCCAGGGATTTTGGTCCCCATGAAAAGATATCACATTGGTTACTTCAATTTTTTTTTCTTAATGTTCTAAAATAGTTTGAGCCCCTGTCAGTCACGGGCCCTTAGAATCGTCCTAACTTTTCACCCCCTTACGGCGCCCCTGACTCTGTGTCCTTTTCCATTTTATGAGTTGTAAAAGCGTAACTGTACCGGGCCAAATGACAGAAGACTTTGCATAAGCATTGAGCAGGAGCAGACTATGCATTAAATCGTATGATTGCCAATTACAATCAGGAGATGTGAGGACGGCTGAGCTTTCATCATCAAGCTTCTTCCTCCTTTAGCCGCCCAATCAAAACTGGAATGTTTAGCATTTTTATAAAAAAAAACGCATAATGTTATTTCAGTTTTTCACGCATACTTTTCTTCTAGTAGGGATTTGAATGCCCTTGTTCTGCCCGGGACGAGATCAGAATAGATTAGGAATGCAAATGCTTTCTGGCATTCTTGCATGGCTGGCATATTTCCCCTTCAGTTAAAATGCAATATTAAATAATTGACATCCGACATGACAAGTAACTTTTGATATTACTCTAATAAAATAAGCATACTGTTCAAAATGATTATATGACCATTGTGTGCTATGGACAAAGTGTCGTACATGACTTTACCTGCTACAGAATCAACATATCTATTAATTTCCCAGTGTCTGTGTCAGGGAGAGGCAGCTGACCCTGATGACACCAATTTGCTTATTTAATCTACATTTAATCGGCAGTCATCAAAGTGTTCTCCTACTTCTGCCTTCTGCGCCTCACTGTAGTTTGTGCTGCTGTAAACCTCTTTGCCTTTTCGCTCTCCATAAATGCATTGTACTTGACTCTCTGTCTGATCTCTGAACTCCAGTGCATCCCCTCCAGGGCTTAAAGCAGCGGCAGAATCATCATTATAATAATAATACTAATCGGTGCCAGACGATGGCACAGACATCACAACGGTATTTGAACAGTACTGTAGAACCGTTGATTCAATTCAAATGTGATTTCCATTTTTGCCATGTTTATGTATTTAAAGCTACAGTACTGTATTTGTTAATGTGTGATTATTTAACCTACAGTGGGAGATTGCATGTTACATTTTGATTACACATGCATGACTAATTCCATGTATCCTGTTAGTATTAAAGTAATACAGGAAAAAACTACTGTTGTTGTTGTTATTGCAACTTGTACAAATAGTTTTCAGGGTTAAGGGAATGATGTTATCAAAATCTTTAGGATTAAAAAATGTAGGCTGGGAAATATGCAATTAGCACTTCAGTTAGCATTTTTTGTTCTGGGTGTTCACTAATTAGCAGCTTTTCTTTGGAGCTGCCATGAGTCTGATCAGGTTGTTTAGCCCGCCGGCTACCAAACACACCAACCCACTGAAACCACTCATCGTTTGAGTTGGGGAACGTAACACAGTTTCACCTGGGGTAAAACTCTGCTCTAGAAATGAGGAGAAATGTCTCCGTTTGTTTCCCCCGCTGCCAGCCTACAGGGACTGCCCCGACTTTCACACAACATTGAACAGCTGTGTCACCCGAGACACATTTATCCAAGTCATATCTGAATGTCATTTTCATAACCCAGAGAGTAAGTAACAGGAACAGAGACGAAAACATGAGTCTGTTTATGCGAGGATCCTGGCTCTCTTTTACATTACATTTATCCAAAGCAACGACATGCTGACTGCAGTGGGACTCGAACTTGCTATCCCCCAAGTCAAGCGCACTATCCACTGAGCCACAGCCTCCCCTTCTTCAGGGACCCTTTGTTTTGTTGTTTTTGTTGCACTAAATTGTCAGGAAGAAAAGTGAATGTGTTGCTCTTCTGCACTGACCTTTGTACTGCGCCGGAGAGAAGAAGCACTCGGAGGCAGAGCTGGATAGATGAGCCACAACCTTCTCCAGAAGGTCAGCCAGCCCTGGGAAGAAACAGCACACACACACACACACACATATATATATATAATAAACCTTGAATTCAAATGCTATTTATAAATCTAAATGATGCATGAGTGTGCATAACTTCCTGGTACATACAGCACCGTACTAAGCAGCCATGTTGAATTGAAGTGGAAAGACACATCTCCCGTGAATAATACAGTATGCGTGTTTAAAGTAGCGATAACTAAGCCAGTGGAATAAAAGGAAGGCCGAAAGAGTCACTAGTCAGATGAAGCACGTCTAAATCTAATACAGAGACGTGTCTGAACAGAAGATCATGGTTCAGCTGTAAAAACACGTTGACAATAACACCACCGCTACACTTTGTAGTGAAATATGCATCCACTCGTATCTATTTGCAGCTTCACTGCCCCTGACTGTCCCTGAGTAAACCCCGACAGCTTTTAGTGTCATATCACTGCTGTGCTCGGAAACCACCCACTGTCTCTGGAGGTCTGACTGTGGGACTCAAAAGAAAACATGTTATCTTGTAAAAGTAATAAAGATAATACAACTTTACAAGAAACCACGGGAGCTTTATATATTTTCTTAGACATTCTGAACTGGTTATAACTTTAATGTTTGCTTGAATGAGTTTATCAAATGTATTAAGTTCAGTAGAACCGCACAGAAAAGGTGACTCTTTGTAGTGGCAGCTGTTGCACCACTAGCTTTCCTAAATAGTTGTATTTTGGAAAAGATAGAATGGGTGAGGTAGACAACACAACACTGAGGTTAGTTGTTGAGAATGTGTGTAAGAAATAATAATCAGTTCATCAGTTAACTATATCCTATACATTGATATGTTTCTACATTTATTTTCGTTGTATTTTCTTATTTGATTATTTTAAATGTATGTATTATAGTTAACTGTATTCTATTCTGTTGTGTATGCATTATAAATATGTCATTAAAAAATAATTGTTGCATTTTTAGTTATTTTAATTTAGCTGAATTTGTTCACTGTCCTCCTGATCCAATTATTTTCTGCCAAGCAATGCAAGGCACAGAACATCGAGAGAAGCCATTCAAAAGTACTACTCTTTGTTTTACTGTTATATTAATACATATGTGAATTGAGTGGCATTAATAATGTATGATGTGTTTTACACAATGGTTCTTACACAATAACACTATTTGAACAGTAATGTTGAAATCTCTATGAATCATTTATTACATTTTTACAGGATCGAATGTAAACATTAGCTACACCTGGCGTACATTCATGCAGTCTAGCACAAAAGCCCCACAATAAGTGCTACATTTTAAAGTGCTCATGTGTTAAGTAAGAGCACCACTTCTGGTCTACTTGAAGTACTGCATTGAATGTGTTAAAGTTGTATTTTGCATGTGTATCTACTGGTTAACCATTGGAGAGCCACTTCCTACTAAGCCTGTACCTTGAGCGGCCCTCTGGACAAACTTTAACATTAAATAAAGCTTAATATATGCAATCCTATCTGGTGCTTTACTTGAAATTGACTTTTCTTTGACGATAGAATGAGCTTGTTGTCGAAATGAAAAAAAAAAAATGTACATTAAAGGTAGGGTAGGTAAGAATGGAGAAACCAGCTTGAGTGCGCTAGAATTTGAAAATACACAACCGCAAAAAATCTGCCCCTTCCTTCAGACTTCCTCACAGAGCCCCTCCTCCAACACACACGAACGCGCACATGACCAATGAGGGCACGAGATAAGTTTGTGCACAGATGGAAGGCTGACAGGCAGGTAGGCCATCCAGTTATTTTAGCCGGGCCGGCTCAGATGATTGGTCGTGCTTTTTACAGCGCCACGGCTTCCACAGATGACATTTTTTTATGTATTTATTGTCAAAGCATTTAAGATATTCATTGCTATCGGGGTGTTAAGAGCATTCCATGGAATATAACAACAAGTGTTTCTGAAGAGAATTACCTACCCCACCTTTAAGGGATCGAGACCAAGTCAAGACCAAGACCAAGGCAGGGGAAGACCGAGTCAAGACCGGAGAGTAGCAAGACCAAGACTTCAA
>NW_011346013.1:0-1550 GCF_000735185.1 Notothenia coriiceps | reverse complement strand
ACACAAATACCTGTACTTTCTACTTCTTACATGTTGAACTCAAATACCTGTACTTTCTACTTCTTACATGTTGAACACAAATACCTGTACTTTCTACTTCTTACATGTTGAACTCAAATACCTGTACTTTCTACTTCTCTCATTTTCCAAACAGGCTGGTTCCTTTAGTTTGAATGTGTGTTTTGTGGCGTGATCATTATTATTTAGAGTCATTGCGTGCCTATTGATTTGAACACGATCCGTGTATCCATCATTTCCTGGTCTTCTCTAAAGAAGAGGGACCAATGAAAACGTTGTCATGTTGCCGTTGTTCAGCATGGAAACATTCATTAGCTAACAATGACATTATTGTTCTATTAATATAAAGGGAGGTCAGGTACTCTTTAAAACAGCTGCTAGTTATGGGTACTTTTTACTGAAGTACATTTCAAAGCCTCTTTACTTTGACTTGAGTAAAGAAGTTTAATCAGTACTTCTACTTTCACCAGAGTATTTTTAAACACGAGTATTTGTACTTCTACTTGAGTAAGGGTTGTGTTTACTTTTGCCATCTCTGACACACACACTCCCTGCATTGAAACTAAACACTTTTACCACCCTGCGATACTTCTGATATAAAGGAAGTATACAGTAACCTGATGCTAATACTTTCATCCGGCCCTGTCTATCAGCGTCCGTCACTTACATCTGCTTGTAACTATATTTAGATGTTGATTTATTACGGTCTCTTTTTCTGAGACTGATAATCATCTATTTCCTACATAACATGGCATTTTTACAGCTACTTATTGTGTCTATTAAAAAAGGACCATGCACTTTAATCCCAAAAAGATAAGGGATGATTGGCTAAATCATTTCCACCTGCAGTACCTTACCTGTTAACTGCATTCTGTGTATTTTTAGAAAACTATACTCAGAATACTTTATTTATCTAGGAGGGAAACTGGGTTTTGGGATATTTATTACATAAGAAGAAAATTGTGCAATAAAAATATAAAATTATTTGAAATAAAATTAATTGTTTTTGTATATTATTGTTTGTAGACCTGAAGATATTATAATTTATTAAGCCATACTTTTAGAAATTATTTAGTTAAATATTATTTATTTTTATTATATAAACATAACAATCTGTAATAAAATGATACAATTTATTAAAATGTTACACTTGACATGTTTGTGTCCTGAAGAAGAAACTATTTCTAACCATATTTTCTCTATGTCAACTCTGTTTGAACCCAAACTACACCAGTTCAATTTTTTTCATTTCAAACCTTTATTTAACCAGTGGTGTTTCTCAATGTCGAGGACGCTTCCTTGGTAGGACATGCACCTCCGAGTCAGGTCCTTCAGAAGCGAGGCAAGAATCCTTCCTAGCCTCGGAAAACGAAGAATTGTGGAACAGGCTAACAGGTGTGCGTCATATGCGAGGCCCCGCCTTAAATGGAGCCCGATTTCCGCCAAAGATTTGGAAATTGGTCCGTGCGCAAAGCATTGTGGGGATTTTAAGACCGCGGAGGATACACATGTGCAGCCTCGAAATATCCCGC
>NW_011346012.1:0-3495 GCF_000735185.1 Notothenia coriiceps | reverse complement strand
TTTGTTTCCTATCGCCTAAACCTCCAGGGCTGTACACAGTTTAATACTGTCAACTTCTAATTTTGGGAAAAACAAAAACATCTTTTAAAACTACAATTCCCAGTAGAGACGTGCCATAGAGAACATGTTGTAGTTCTGGGGGGGCGTTTTGAATAGTCTGCCGTGGTTTCGTTCCATTTCAAAGAGCTTGACGCTCTGCGTAACCTTGGCGCACTGCCACATCCAATCCCAGAGCTTGAAGATTAATCACAGGGTTTATCAACGGGACTGTAGTCCCAAACGATAGCTGGGGATTATGGGTAGTCTAGTGTCTTCGGCCATCCTAAACTGAATTTTTTTCCGGATATCATATCGCATTAACAACAGCACATCTGGCGTCACAGAGATCTTCTCTTACTGTCCTTTCTTCTTAGAGGAAGTACAGAAACACGTAACTCTGGATTTGTTTTAATGTTTGAGGTGCAATAAACGACACAGCAGCTTTTTGGCATGTTAAAATTATTATGTTCTGCCTCGCTCATGAGAGTAACAGCTGGCGAAATTACAGCCTCGCCTACTAATTTTAAATGTGTGCTCTAAAATGATATTTATAAATGACTATTATCATTATTATAAGCAAGACAATAAATGGCAAAGATATGTAGAAAATAACCGTATTTGAGATACGTTCATAACGAACGTAACGTGGGAGAAAATACGTTTCTAGCTAAATGTAATTGAGAATGCAGTTTAGTTCTGTGGGAACGTAATTTTTACGAGACAGGGTTGCACTAACCTGTATATTCCCACCTGTGCACTTGGAATAAACATTTTATCAATGTGTGTCTGTGTGTGTGAGAGTTTACCCTCAGCTTTCTGAAAAAATAATCATAGGGTAGATTCCCATGTTCTAATTTTCAAAAGAAAATAGGTGGTGTTGGTAGGTGGTGAAGAGGACAAACAGACTGAGGTAAATACAGGAAAGACATAATGGGAGTGGGAAATAATGAAAGATAAAGCAGTAGTGTGGACATCAGCAGAGGAGCTGTCATCTCCTCTCACTATGGGCCAGCAGTCATGGCTCACACTGAGGCCAAGTGTAAGAGCAGCCATGCAAAATGGATGGTAAAGGTAGCAAACGTGTGCTCCACTTCAAGAGGAGGCTCGAGGCTCTAAACCACTGCAGACATCAAAGCTACAGCTAGCCTAGCCTCTCTCTAAGTACTCTTCCTTCAAAGCCTGACGCTTGATATCAGGATGAGGCTCAGACTTTTTTTTCTTTCTGTAGAAACAAAGTGCTAACCCAAGGCATGTCAAATATTGGTTAAAATATTGACAAAGAAAAGCAGCCTCGGCCCACTGACCATGCTATGGTTCACACAGTCCAGGAGAGTACAGGTACGGGGGCCAGTGTTTTTGATTGTGTACATATTTTCCAGTTCTTCAAACACATGGCAGACTAGTGTAAGAAAATAATATATTATTTAGATATGGCTAATTAATGTTGTACTTTTCAATAAAAGGTTTGCATAACACAATGACATGTAGAGGAGTGATAATTACTTGGAATTCAGATCAAAGGATTTCTTTGGAATTCTCATCAAAATCCATTTACTTTTCAGGAACATTCCCTAATGCAACCAATGACTTTTAGTCTGCACCTGTGTGTTGCACCCACAGACTATAGGTTTGTAGTAAATAAGAAACACTGACAACATTCAGAAAATCAGACAAGCAGTCAGTGCCTCTGTACCAGGAACAGCAAATGTTTTCCTTTCCCTGTGTCCACTTAAAATAAATTCAAAGACCATGAAACAATTCCATCTGATTAATGATAAAGACCTAGAAGACATACAACAACTGAAACCCTCCCCCTGCTGCCTTGATATTATACGAACAGGCACTTTTCAAAAGTGTTTTTCTAGAATCTAGAATAATCTAGATGCTTCAGTAATGAACAATTACAGGCCCATATCAAACCTCCCATTTCTAGGTAAAATCAATGAAAAAGTTGTTTTTCAGCAGCTGAGTCATTTCTTGAATTTAAATAACTGTCCGATGTGTTCCAGTCAGGCTTTCGTCCACAGCACTGAGACTGCTCTTGTAAAGGTCTTCAATGACATCCACTCAGACACAGACAGTGGTGTGTGGGAGAGAAACCCCCTCTGGAGGGACCTTTGGGATTTGAACCTTTGCAGACCATTTGCATCATCTTCTCTTACATGACTTATAATACCCTGTCTCTCTAGTAGAACAGGTGGAGCATTGAGTAAAGAAGATTGTTTTAATGTTAACTAAATCAGGAGAAAATGTTATCTTCCTTGTAAAAAAAGAGATATAAACCCAGAAGGCATCATTTTCAAATCATTCAACTGTGATGCAGGACCAGGTAATAATGACATTATTTAATGTTTTACTTCATCTATTGTGTGGAGATAACAGTTACATACAAACAACACGCCAGAAAACTACTGCAGATGAAATAAAACACTGTTTAGAGCATTGCTTTCCTCAGTGAATTGTCCCAAAATGAACTCGTTACCTTAATTTGATACTTGAAACTCACATTGCTGCAGTATAAGACATTATATTCAAAAGCTTCCTAGCTAATTTACACATTTCTGGCTGTTGGTAGAGGTGGCAGACAGTTTGGTGTAAAGTGTCACGCTACCTCATAAGGAAATATATAAATAAACTATCAGGATGCTAAGTCGGAGAGAGAACAGATGCAGGGATTGATGACTCTCAATTAAACCTGGTAGGCCCGGTGGCCGGGCTAATGCCATAATGATTCATCCATGGCGCACCCCAGCCTTTGTTGATCAACGTGATGTACGTATGTTAATCCAAAACTCAGACATGAGCAGAATCCATAACAAAAGATTCAGTGCTCGGATTAGCAATAACGCTGAGTGAAGGAAACAAACACGGCATGGATCCTTCTTTTCTGAACTTTTGGTCGAGCTGCTAGGCAATGAAACTCTCCAATCCCCTCCCGAGCTGGACCGTGCACACAGAGCGCCGGCTGCTAGGCCGCAGCCAGGGGCGAGACCGCGACCTGTGATATTGCGGCTGCATCGCTACCAAGTCAAGGACCTGATTGTCCGGGAGGCCCGCAGGAGACGAGGGGATCTCAGCTACCGTGGGACACCAGTGCAGATCTACTAAGACTTCACACAGGAGGTTCTCGAACAGCATGCACAATACCGAGACATCATGTCAAAGCTGTACAACCTAGGCCTCAGACCGGCTCTTCTGTTCCCTGCTCGCCTGCAGATCACACTTGGAAGCGGGGCTAAGAAAAGGTTCCCCTCGCCCCTGGAGGCTGTAGCCTTTGCAGCTGGCTATGAACGCGAGCCGGCTAACTAACCACTGATGTTGTGCTAGGCTAGTGGTAGCTGAGCTAGGCTAGGCTAAACCACGCTAGTGCTGCATTGATGGTGGACTGGGTACGTTACAACCGTTATGTTTGGACACAATTGATTGTATAATCTAACGTTACCTAGCCATGACAGC
>NW_011346011.1:0-1541 GCF_000735185.1 Notothenia coriiceps | reverse complement strand
GGTGTATATCAGAAAAGGCCCAAAATGATTGCCACAAAACATCAAAGGGTGGCTCAACACGCCAGGACATGGGAAATAATTAGCTCTAACGAAGAGTGGGATTAAAGGAACAATAAATATGCCATGTTTGGATTTTGGGGGTATTTAGTTGTCAACCTATTTTTGTATCTTTATTTCTTCTGTTTTTTTGAGACGGGAATGTAATCTACTATATTTTATTGTAATATCCATGTTTGTGCCTTTAGCCTGTACAAAAAAAACAAACAAACAAACAAAAAAAACATATCCTCAAGTATTTCCCAATTTGGGATCAGTAAAATATCTATCAATGCTTTGAATGAAATACAAATATATTTGGGGATTTTTTCGACACGCTTTCCAACAAACATCCAGCAAAAGTCTCTCTTCTTCCTCCCCTTTGCTTCTCCTCCTCTTCCTCTTCTTCCTCCCATCTTTTACCAACATTTCCCCCCCCCCACATCCCATCTCCTCTCAGCTGGAGATCCGTGGTCTCTGGGTTTCATATTTTCACCTTATTTACTTCCTCGTTTGTTTTCATTTATTTTATGTTTTTACCGTCTGGGTCATTTGACAGTTCCGCACCATTTCCAGATCTCCGTCACACAAACATCAAGACGTTTTATTTCCTGCTCAGACAGATGGGGGAGGAGGAAATGTGTTTCCCCCCCTGCTGATTTACAGCCAGATATTTCCACACTGTGCTACGTCTTCATATCCTCCACATGATGAGCTCACAAATGGAAGAACTCTGCTCAGATATGGTTTTTATAAAGTAAGGAAAACAAAAGCTGCAGCACGAATCACGAAGGGATTACGTCTCAATACAAAGTTACTATCACAGAAACACTCCTGCTTTATAAAGAAAAATATTCATTTATTTTATTATCTGACTTGATGAGAAGCTTATAAGGTCATTTGAATATTTTAGCAATATTTTTGTATCTGTGATTTGATAAATATGAAGGAAATGGGAGAGACATATCAACTAATCAAGTTTGTTTTGGCTTAAAGGGGCCCTGATGTGCCAATGTTCAGGTGATTATCACTATGTAGTGTCTCTACTTTAAAGAGTCCTCTCCTGCTGATGTTCAGGTGTATATCAGTATGTAGTGTCTCTACTTTAAAGAGTCCTCTCCTGCTGATGTTCAGGTGTATATCAGTATGTAGTGTCTCTACTTTAAAGAGTCCTCTCCTGCTGATGTTCAGGTGTATATCAGTATGTAGTGTCTCTACTTTAAAGAGTCCTCTCCTGATGTTCAGGTGATATCAGTATGTAGTGTCTCTACTCTCTCCTGCTGATGTTCAGGTGATTATCACTATGTAGTGTCTCTACTTTAAAGAGTCCTCTCCTGCTGATGTTCAGGTGATTATCACTATGTAGTGTCTCTACTTTAAAGAGTCCTCTCCTGCTGATGTTCAGGTGATTATCACTATGTAGTGTCTCTACTTTAAAGAGTCCTCTCCTGCTGATGTTCAGGTGATTATCAGTATGTAGTGTCTCTACTTTAAAGAGTCCTCTC
>NW_011346010.1:0-3056 GCF_000735185.1 Notothenia coriiceps | reverse complement strand
ACTGTTTCAGTTCAGCAATATTCTTGGGATGTCTGGTGTGAATCGCTCTCTTGAGGTCATGCCACAGCATCTCAATTGGGTTGAGGTCAGGACTCTGACTGGGCCATTCCAGAAGGCGTATTTTCTTCTGTTGAAGCCATTCTGTTGTTGATTTACTTCTGTGCTTTGGGTCGTTGTCCTGTTGCATCACCCATCTTCTGTTGAGCTTCAATTTGTGGACAGATGGCCTTAAGTTCTCCAGCAAAATGTCTTGATAAACTTGAGAATTCATTTTTCCGTCAATCTGTCCAGGCCCTGAGGCAGCAAAGCAGCCCCAAACCATGATGCTCCCTCCACCATACTTCACAGTTGGGATGAGGTTTTGATGTTGGTGTGCTGTGCCTTTTTTTCTCCACACATAGCATTGTGTGTTCCTTCCAAACAACTCAACTTTGGTTTCATCTGTCCACAGAATATTTTGCCAGTAGTGCTGTGGAACATCCAGGTGCTCTTTTGCAAACTTCAAACGTGCAGCAATGTTTTTTCTGGACAGCAGTGGCTTCCTCCATTTTATGACCAACTTATGCAGAAATCCAGGTAATTCCAAAGGGGTCACATACTTTTTCTTGCAACTGTATGCGTATGATGAGCAGAGAGACGTATGTGTGTGTATGATGAGCAGAGAGACGTATGTGTGTGTATGATGAGCAGAGACGTATGTGTATGATGAGCAGAGAGACGTATGTGTATGAATAGCAGAGAAGCTGAAAGGGAAAAAGGTCTCTAAAGAAGTTTTCATCTTATGAAACTTTGGCGTATATATTTGTGGGCATTTTTCTACTTTAGAAGCCGATGTAGCGTCATTGAATTTAACAGCAAATGAAGGTTTTTGATTCTTGCATGTTATTCTCTTTCTATCCACTATATGTCCCAGAATTCCCATTTTCAGTCCTAATATTTATATTAATAATAGATACGTTTCTGATAACATCAATTGGGCATAAACTATGGCCAAGAAACCAATTCCAGAACGTTTGAGCTGAAATGATGGTAAGGGCACCGAGTGTTGACACCCCCCAGGGCCCATCATTGTTTACATTCAGTTTGTTGTCTGTTCATCAACATTCACCAGTAAACAACAGTAGTAACATTGTGAAAATGACAATGATAGTGTGACTAAAGTGACATTTACTGTCCCCTATCATCTAGGACCATGTCTCCACTAACTGATGAATCTCAGATTAGGCAGAAGCTGGAGGCTAATGGGAGACTTTACACGATGTGTGTGATGCACTTGCTCGGCATGCAGTGACAGCTGCCAGCCTCTAAAGACGCTCAAATGACTGAAGCATGTTGTTGGCAACATGGAGCCATGTGCCAAACATATTCACTCCAAACCACATCAACAGATTAGAATGACAAAAGGAGGCATGATGTTAGTGTACAGCTGTTAGTGTTACTACAACACAAAGCAATTGCTGTTTTTTCAAAAAGCAATTAACAGGGTCACTAACTATGAGCAACATTGTACAAAACTTGATGTTTAAAGCTTCTTTAAATGAATTGAAATACAATCTCTTTATACATATTTTTCTTATGCCAAGATTGGTAGATATCAAAGTCATTGTTATCATCAGTATTTATTGTTGAACAAAAGAAGGAAAGGCTTGAGATATTCCTGACAGTTAATCAGGTGAAGTGTTTTGTTAAACCTCATGTTTCAAGATAGCGCTTTTAGGTAGCTGATAATGGAGGATTGTAAAGCTTTGTGCTAGTGTTTGAGATGTTAGGGTTGTGCTTAATTGAGTAGAAAGAGTTCTGACTTTGTGCTACATCAGGCACAGCACCATTTTGTTCTTATTGTGTCTGTGTACCTGCAAGTGATAGCAGCAGAATTGTGCCTGTATCACTCTTTGAAGATCTGTAGTAACAGGGCTGCAGTTATCAGTTCGCTGGCACACTGTACACAGGCATATTTCACATGGCTCACTAGCAGGATTAATTGCCAACAAGTCCCCTGTGGTCTGTGAATGCAATTACCTACTGACCCAAATCATCATCTTGGCTGGAAGTCAGTGCCTCTGTTCTGGCACACAGGGCCGTCACTCAAACTCACAATCACCTGTCCGTGCATACTAACACAAGGGCATTTTGTTTCAGGAATTTTACCTCTAGATCATATCTTTTGAAATTAGGCTTTCCTCACCTGGGCTGTTCATTTAAATTAAAGCTGTGCTGTCTAGAAAGAAGGCGTAAACAGAAACACTTTAAGTCTTACTTTCATAATGTAATTTTAAAAGAAATGTAAGGATTATAATTGATTGAAAACATGTAATTTTTGAGTGTTCTCAATTTAGAAGCTGTGATAACTTGGGATGCCGCTCTATATTTTTAAGATTTTTTCTTGCTCAATGACTATTTTCCAAGATTGCAATAGCACATCTCTGGTCAAAACAACCAGAAATCCATCTGAAAACTTTGAAACTTGACCATTGAAATAGATTTAGAAAATACCAAAAGCTCTCTGATTCTAGCTTTAGAAATGTAATTCACAGGTTTCTTTAAAGGACCCATGTCATGTAATGTGACTGTGTAGCATAATAAATATGACATATCGTTCTTCAATGCCCTATGCTGTACATATCCAGAATGAATCGCTGAAAGGTTTTGGGAAGCTTTAGGCGCGTTCACACCAAGTACTTTTCCCACAAAGGTTCCTGAGAACTACGATTTAGTTGCGTTCACACCAAAAAGTCCCAGGAACTAAATTAGTTCTAGAGAACCTTTTTTACCCCCTTTTCAGTCCCTGCTAGAGAGCAGGGACTTTCGTGGGAGAAAAAGGTTCCTGTGTCTGATTGGCTGGGCGGAATGCAAACCACGCCCCGCCAAACTCCCAAAAACGTTTGTGAAGCCGCCATTTTATTATCCTCGCATTGCATTATTAGCATTAGCATTAGCCCAGCGCAGAAACGCAGAGAGACTAACTTATGACAACACAAAATAAAACATGGGAGCGGTGGAGATGAGGAGGTGTCGGCGTTCTGGCCGTTTACTCGGAAGGCTTCAGTAGAAGCTGC
>NW_011346009.1:0-9854 GCF_000735185.1 Notothenia coriiceps | reverse complement strand
CAGGCACAAGTGTCGCACTAGCACCGTGTAACGGTCTGAGAAATGTTTATGTTTGGATGTTAATTTGTGTGCCTTTCTTATAAATGTATGATTTATGATTTTGTCAATCAGTATTATCTGGATAGCGAAATGCAGAATGTTTCATATTTGGGATGTGGTTGATGAGTCACATGACCACAGTCAGGCCAGAGGGCATTGTTTCATCCCTCCAATTCTATTAAGTTATTATTTAATCTAAGTGATCATAGGCCTGCCTCTTTTGAAATCCAAATGTAAAATAATAACTGTATTGATATGTATTTGTGTTTTTACACAGGTAGGCCTACTATTTTCAGCCAAAACAAAAGAGCCTACTTAGTAGGCCTGTTTATAATATTGAATTCATCATAGAAATGGTGTTGACATTTAGTTTAGTCTGGTTCTTGTTATTATGTGTGAATACATTATTTGTTATACAAAATGTTCTATTCAATTAAATACACATTTGAAAACCAATTTATGGTGTATTTATGGTTTTTAGTTTAAGCTCTGAAGTGGTTTTTAAATCTATAAAAAGTTGGGGTGCCTTGGGGTCGAGAAATATTTTCAGGGGTGCCTTGGTAAAAAAAAGGTTGGGAACCACTGCACTAGTGAATGTGAGAGTATTTCAATAGTGTGTGTGTGAGGTTAATTTTCAGTTGTGTGTGTGTGAGGTTAATTTTCAGTTTTGTGTGTGTGAGGTGTTCAATGTGAGACTATTTCAGTAGAGTGTGTGCAAGACCAGATGTTTTCAGTAGTGTGTGTGCGAGGTTAGTTTGAATTTTGGCCTACACGGCCCCTCATATATGTTGTCATTGCACACTCTAGTCCCACCTTTAAAGTGGACCTATCATGCTATATTTGAATAATATAGTGTAGGACCAGACCTAAATATGTGTATATGCAGGTTACACACTGTTTGTTTACAGGGTGCATGTGTTTACCAGTTGGCATGGCGCCCACTTGTCACGCTCCTCTCAGTTCAACAGTAGTGTGATTACATGGCTGCTGGTGCTGCCCTCTCCTTGGCCTCCACTCCCTCCTGCGGTGACGTTCCTTTTCTGCTCCGCGTTAATTAGGAGATGCGTGTCTCTTTAACATTCAATTTGAAGGCCAATAGAGCAGCACGCCCTCCTCTCGCTGCTTTTTCTCTCCAGTGACACCGATGCTGGCTCGCCTACCTCCAGTAGAGGATACTTTAAATCATGGGGCATGATATCCTCCTCATGTGTCTTCAGGTGTTGTTTTGTCCGAACAAGGTCTGAGAAAAGGTCAAATCAAATCAAACTTTATTTATATAGCCCAATATCACAAAACACGTTCGTCTTAGTGGGTTTTACAGATTAACAAACATGAATGAAAGTACTTAAAGAAAAAGAAAAAAAACTACAAGAAAATAAAAAAGACAAGATAGAATGTAAAATCAAGAATAGCCTATAAATACATAAAAACAATCAAATGTAGGTCATGGGTAATCTGCAACCATCTTTAACTATAGGCTCTTTCCTCTCCTCCCTTGTTTCCTTTCTCTTATGCTTCCTCTCCTCCTTTCCTCTCCTCCCTTGTTACCTCTCCTCCTTTGATCCCCTCCTTGTTTCCTCTCCTTTCTTCCTCTATCCAGAGAGCAGTAGGCAGGAGAAGAGGGAGATCAAGTGTCCCACCCCAGGGTGTGATGGGACGGGTCATGTGACCGGTCTGTACCCCCACCACCGCAGCCTGTCAGGCTGTCCGCACAAGGACAGGATCCCCCCCGAGAGTGAGTGTTCTTCACAAAAAGTGACAACAAAAGGCAGGGACAGAGAGAAACACACACCCTCCCTCACACTGGAGTGACACATCAAGCACTGTAAAACCACTACTCCTCATTTCATCAGTGTCCCCTAAATGTCTCAAGCTATTCACTCTCTAACATACACAGAAACATAGAAACCACCATGTAAAAGATAAAGGTACACAGGTAAGAACATTCTAAACAGACATTTTGATTTAGTTTACTGGCTGGTTTCTGTAAATATACGCTTAAAAACTGAAACGTTGACTTGAATTAAATATATTATGTCAAAACAATTCACATCACTGTATTAGGTTAGTTGAAAGCAATAATCTTAAATTGACCCCATTATTTTTTATTTAAAGGGGACCTATCATGCAAAATGCACTTCTGTGATGTCTTCTATACAGGTAATATGTGGGTCCCGGCGTTGGGTCGGGCGAACTCACGCAGCGTCAGAAAATAAAACCCTTTCTCTTTTCCTCCGTACCCAAATCTTTTAAAAAAGGGGGTACAATGAGCAGATACAGATTTGCTGCCAATATGACGTCAGATCGGCAGCGGACCCACAGAAAGTTGCTATCAGAAACAATGCCTGACGTGCTTTGTACGTAATCTCGTCTTTGTTTACATTAGCAAGCCTTGCTAACACTCAGAGCTAACCTGTACTGTAGAGCACATTTGTTTAAAAACCAGGAAATAAAAAAAGGAACTCACCTGGTGATAAACCCGCAAGAGAAAATGCATTTGAGCTCCATACTGTTTCAGAAATAATCCTTAAAGTGGTTTAGAACAGGATGGCGTTTTATCACAGCAGAATTTAACTTTATCTCCGGTAGAATTCTGATCAGGCATTAGCTCCGCCTCCTCTCTTCTTCTTTTTTCAAGCTAAGGACCCAAAATCCGCGTTTCTCTAACGCAGCGTCCACACGGAATCGTGGTGTGTTTCTGTCCGTCTGACTGTAGAGACATGTCTTACATACATATCAGAGGCCATTTTACTGTAGCTATGACTACAAGTACATTACATGTGCAGTTCCCTGCTATTTTCTGACAAAGGATTGCTGCTAGTTTTCATTCTAAGGGACTGTACTAAACTGAAAGGAGGGGTTAGGGAAGTGAGAATAATATATCTTACTGGAAACAGTTGTCTCTTCAAGGGGGGATACGTTTATGTTATGTTTGTGAGGAAACAGGCCCCTTTGTTTAGTTTCGTTCTCTAAAGCCAGACACCTGTCCTCAAACATGTTTGTTGCTACTTTTTACATTTAATAACAAAAATGCGACCACATACACAATATACTTGAATATATAACATTTTAACTTTGCAAACTTTTTTTATCAACAGCCACTGAGCTGCTGCAGTCTGGTGCAGTTATTCAATTTCACACATAACAGTTTTAAACGATCTCATTATTAGTAGCTTACATATTCATTTACTTATGTTCGCCATAGTCAAAGGAAAATAATATAATGCTGGGGTGTGTCTTGCCTTCCCCAAATGATTTCCATACAGTGCCTTACGTGTAAAAAGAGTTTAGATGAAATTGTGGATTTTCTCTAACCTTGTGTGTGTGTGTGTGTGTGTGTGTGTGTGTGTGTGTGTGTGTGTGTGTGTGCGTGCGTGCGTGCGTGTGTGTGTGTATTTCTCCACAGTTCTGGCCATGCATGAGAACGTGCTGAAGTGTCCGACACCTGGCTGCACCGGGCAGGGCCACGTTAACAGCAACAGAAACACACACCGCAGGTAACCATGCATACATGCATACATCACACTGATTGTGTTTGACTACACTCTGCAGATGAGGGTGTTATGCACAGGGCATGCATTCCCTTTGTGCATTTGCAAGCTCAAATATTCATATATGCAGGACAGGGAATGTGTCAGTCCACATCAGTGCAATGCAGATTTACATGGTCAGCAACATGCTCCCCTTTTGATATTCATATTTTTGCGTGCAGTCTCTCCGGATGCCCCATCGCCGCTGCAGAGAAGCTGTCCAAGGGCCTCGACAAGCAGCATCTCTCCCCCCCCGGCAGCGAGCTGCTCAAAGGAAGTCCCAACGACAGGGTGCTAAGGTGGGGTTCACAAAATATTTTATCATATACTTTAAATATTTCCTTTTAAGATATCCGCTTGACTAAATAAGAAATGCATGGGTCCCCGGGAGGAGAGCTCTAAGATGTAAAGCAAGCCGATCATCATGAACCAACCAACGTATTAGTTATAATCTCACATGTTGTCTTTCTTATTAAAGACCTTGATAGAGTAAAAAAACTGCAAAATGAATGTATACAATAACAAATAAAATACTTCCAGACTGTATTCAGAATTAGACTGTTCCAAATGATAGTAATTCAACATTAACTACATTTTTTGTGTATACATTCAATGTGAATTATAAGAAATAATAAATGTTAAAAGGGGTACTTTTAAAAAAGTCTACACCTTTCCAGTCAGTATATACTCGCTAAGGTTGGTCACTTCAAAAGTACCAACTTATTTTGTTATTTAAGATTCAAATGTTTTATTTTAATACGTACAAAAGCTATAGTGTAGTAAGTCCCAACAACCCAACATATAATATACTACTGATTAAATAAGGAAGTCAAATAGTTACAAATACATTTTGTATATGTGTATTTGATTTGTATTAGTTCAAATGAAACCAACTCAACTCAACTAAAGATGAGGCATCACATCTATCCCCAGACTGAGATAGATCACTATATAAAAGCTCTCCCACAGTGGAGTCCCTCTCAGGCTGTTCCTCCTGAACTCAGACAGATCTCAGACCTGCTGACCTTGTTCCTCAGAGGTAGAGCTGTGTGTGAGTGGCTGGATACAGACAGGAGGTGTTGGAGCATTCAGCATGCCGCTGCGATCATTACTGTCCCCAACACTGACATCTCTTTATCTTCATTAATCTCTGAGCGGTCAGCGCCCAGTTCCCGGCCAGAAGAATGATAATTAACACAAGCAGACACTGGTATTATGCTAAGTCCATGCTCCTCCTCATTGGTATTGTAATTAATAATGCCGCCGATAAGCTAATTATGCAAGTTACAGGGGCACTGCGGGGGGAAAGGAGAAATAATTGCTTTCCTTAAGGAAAAGCTCATCAGTGGTTGGACAAAAGCAGAGGATTAAAACATAATAAGGCTTGCTTTGTTTTCCCTCCTCAGATTGTAAGCAGAATGAGCTAAGAATGTGTGTTATGTGAAGAATTCCTCATGCAATCCGTGCTCTAATGTTGAATAAATAAAAAGGGGGAGTAAATCCCCTGTGATCGGTGGTAGGACGTTTTTTTTACTGTCATGAAAACCCTCCTCAGATGTGAGCAGAATGACTGCAGGCCGGGTCATGTACTAGCACAGGGACTCAGACATGATGCAGAGGAGGAGGGAAAAGGGCTGGGCAAAAAGTGGGCGGAGGACCTCTCTCCCCCCCCCCCTGCCTCTCCCTGGTCTATAAGTGGATTTATGCCAACAGGTCTAACAAAAGCGCAGGCTCTCTAGGAAAACGAGAGGGCTTAAAGCTCATAAATTCCATGCTGTACAACATGCAAATGTGCCCTCTGCTGATAAGAGAGCTTTTAATCCTGCTGCACTCCTGCTAAGTACACCGTGGCCCTATCTTTACTCTCTCTGTGTCACTCTCCCTCTCTCATTCTCTCCCCACTCTTTTTTCTGCCTTGCTTATTTTTTTTTTTTGTCACTGCCTAATTTTTATCCCATATCTATTCTATTTGACTTTCTTTATTTTTGCCTTAATCCCCCCTCTATACCTCCAGCCCCACCCTGACATCCTCTCGCTCTCCCTTCCCTCCCCTCAGGCCTATGTGCTTTGTGAAGCAGCTGGAGGTGCCTCAGTACGGTAGCTACCGGCCCGACATGGCGCCCAGCACCCCCCGCGCCAACCTGGCCCGGGAGCTGGAGAAGTACTCCAAGGTGTCCTTCGATTACGCCAGCTTCGACGCGCAGGTGTTCGGGAGGCGCATGCTGGCTCCAAAGATACACAGCAGCGATATGACACCCAAAGCCTTCAAAAGTAGGAGAGCCCCGTCCATTTGTTTTCAAACCATTCACAGACGGAGAGTGGTGGAAGAAGTACTCAGATCTAGTATTGGCATAATAAAGTGTTCTTCAAGTACAAAAAGTACTCATTTTCCAGTGTAGCCCATTTCATAATAAATCAAATATTACATTATTGTATTCTAATTATTCAGGCATGTTGTCAATTTGTCAATCCCCAACTTGTTACAGTTGGGGATTATTTAAATTACTTGACATACTGCTGCTAGCTTAACCCATGATAATAATACATGATTTATTATGGTTGATTTATATTCTGTACTATTCATTTATATCTGCATTTCAAAGTGGCTTGTAACTAAAGCTGTAAAATGAATGTATTGGAGTAAAAAGTAAAAAAATAACCTCCAAAGTAAAGTAAAAGTATAAAGTAGCATCACGTGAGTAAATTATTACCTCAAAATGGTACTTAGGTAAATGTACTTAAAGGTGGGGTAGGTCATTTTGGAGAAACCAGCTCGAGTGCGCTAGAATTTGAAAATACACAACCGGAACAAATCTGCCACTTCCTTACAGAGCCCCTCCTCCAACACACACAAACACGCACATACCAATGAGGGCACGAGATAAGTTTGTGCACAGATGGAAGGCTGATAGGCAGGTAGGCCGTCAAGTTACTTTAGCCGGGCCGGCTCAGATGATCGGTCGTGCTTTTTACAGTACTACTACATTTTTTAATGGATTTTTGGCCAAAGCACTTAATATATTCATTGCTATCGGGATGTTAAGAGCATTCCATGGAATATAACAAAAAGTGTATCTCGAGCCAGTTTTTCAAACTTACCTACCCCACCTTTAATTCACCACTGCAGACGGATCAGGCTACTTACTCATTAAGCTAAGCTAATAAGCTATTGGTTCTAGCTTCGCATGTTTTGTCTACTTGTCTGTTGTGTTTATTTTTAACATCAACTGATCTTACGTTGACCTTTGCCCTCCCACAGCTAAGCCCTCATTCCCCAAGTCGCCGTCACCCAGCCTCAGTTTCCACGGTTACGGGAAGAGCTCCTCGTTGGCCTATGACTACTCCCATGATGCCGAGGCGGCTCACATGGCTGCCACCGCCATCCTCAACCTGTCCACCCGCTGCTGGGAGAAACCAGAGAACCTGAGCACCAAGCCGCAGAGCACCGAGCCGCAGAGCACCGAGCCGCAGAGCACCGAGCCGCAGAGCAAGGTACTGCAGCCGCACAGTAACTACAGGGTGATCACAGACAGCAGGTTGGGAAACAGGCCTTCATCTGATCCTTCAGGGGCGAGCCTCCCATCCCCTCTCGTCTTCTCTCCTCCTCTCCTCTGATCATGTCTCCTTTTCTCTCCTCTTTTCTCCTCTCCTCTTGTCTCCTCTTGTCTCCTCTCCTCTTGTCTCCTTTTGTTTCCTCTCCTCACTTTTTTTCTTTATTTCCTTTCCTTTTTTCTTTCCTCGTCCTCTTCTTTCTTCCTCCTCCTATGTCTTTCTCTTTTGGTTTTTTCTCCCCTCTCACTTTCCTCGTCTCTTCCTCTTCTCTGCCTCCCCCCCTCCTGTCTTTTGCTCATTTTGTTCTCTCCCATCAGCTCTGCATGAATATATCATCACGAGGCCTTGGCTTACAGGATGGTGTTGAGATGCAGTTGCATCACCTCTCCCGTCCTCTTCTATCCTTTCATCCCTCCAGCCCACACACTTTTCATGTTGTTATTGAATCTGGACGGCTGCCAGTTCCCTGGATTACTCTGCCACCAGGTAGCCTTTTTTCATTATCTGCCGCACGGATCTTCCACTCTCTTTCTCCACCCCCGCCACTCGTTCTTTCATTTTCTTTTCACATTTTTTTCCTCTCTTTTATCTCTCTCTCCCTCCCTATACAAGTCTCTGTGTTTGTCTCTCTGTCTATCTCTCCCCCCTTCTCTGTGCACAGGAGGTGTAATTGGAGCCCCACTTCCCCCATATTGTGATTTTTAAAAGCCTGTTTGCCTCACAGAGGAGAGAAAGTGACTGCTTCATCATTTTTTTCCTGATGTGGTTTTAGGAAGATAAAAAGTCCAGATTAATGTCTGTAGCAGTACAGCAGAGCAGGGTGTTGTTCAGCGAGGCCTACAGCGCAGCGTTACAGCGCACATCAAACAGCCACTGATCTGGAGTCAGCCGCTTGAAATCCAATATTGAAACATTGGAACACTGAGCTCATCAACCAGGGACATTTCTGGGAACCCTTCCCAGTTCCTCTCCTCTCATAACCCTTTGATTTTCCTGGCCCATGACCAGTACATATGAGCGCCATTTTAGATGAATCCTGAAAACATGGCTGCTCTCTCCCCTCTGTGTCTGATCACCTGCCAGCTCTGTAACATACCACAGAGGAAGTGTCTGCTGCTACAGAGTATCACCGCACTGCATTAGATATCATTACTAGCATGCCTTACACTGGATACTGCTCCAAAATCAAGTAAAAGAATAACAAAACAAGGTTTTTTCGATTGTAATAAAATCTGCCAATAGAACAAGTGAAAACTTGCTTGGTATGATTTCTTGAAATTAGATGGGATATTTAGATGAATCAGGTATTGTAATTAGCTGAGAAAACCTTGTTTGAGCTATATTTGACCAGAATAAGGGAATGTTGTTTTACAACATGAGCCAGAACTGCTCAGAAGTGTTCTCTTTTCTGATTTTCAAATAAAAATGTGTTTTCTAGAATCAAGTCATTTATTTATTGATACAGGATGATCCATCTTTTACAAATACCACAGAAGCTTAAACAAATTTGTTTAATCTCAGATCCAACTCAAAATAAGATGTTTTCAAGAGTAAAAAAAAAAAGACCCTATATCTCACTGCATTGTTATCTCTTAATTTATTATGTCTTATATCAAGTGGTGAGACATATTCTCACTAGAAATTAGACCAATATACTTGGCAGGATTTCAAGTTTTTTCTGTGTAGCCAAGAAGGTGGTGCTCTGTCCTCTGAAAGTTGCTGTACAGCTAAACGCTTGTTTGTCATTAGCTTGAGTGCAATTGTAGAATTTCAGATAAAGGTGAACGGGCACGAACAGGAAAACAAATGCATTTTGTTACATGAGACATGTAATACCTGGCTGAGCGGTTTATATGAAGTTATAACGAGGAAGATGTAGGTATGTTAATGTAGCGCTGCAACTGAAACTGCTCAAGAGGGCAATTCAATGAATGATCATCATGCAGGACTGCCTCTCACACTGAAGAGCACCAGAAAGGACTGCTTTACTCATTTATATTTGAGAATACTTAATTAGTCTATTAGTGAGTATTTCTATTCATTTTCTCACAGCTACCACCTACAATATGTACAGAGCCACACATTTTTCCATATTAAAAAAAAATTATGTACCATCACAGTGATTATCCTCTGCTATCATTTAGCAGAACAATGCTAAGTTGACAGTAAGTGTTAACGGCAACAGTAATTCAAAGTTACTTTGGAAGAGTTGTTGTTGTTATTTGCAGAAAAACACTGAATGGCAACCCTTATCTTTGGTTTCCCCAACCATTAGGATCTTTAAATGGTATTGCCTTCTATTTTTATATAACTTTTTGGTATTTGAGTCTCATTTAACTTGTACTGTCTAATTTGATTTCATCTCAGAGACTGAAAAACTGAAACGTTGACTTTAATTGAATGTTTCATGTTAAAGGTCCCATGTCATTCTTTTCTGGTTATTACCCGTCCCCTTGTGTGTTATGTAGCTTTTTATGCATGTCAACGGTCTGCAGAGTCACAAACCCTCAAAGTACACCCTGTAGTGAGTAAAACTCTAACACAGAAAATACCTGTCTTTGCTGCCCCAGAACGCCTCGTTGGAGATTTCTCTTTTTCCATCGTTTACTTCTTGGGTATAGTGATGTATTTGGGTATAGTGACGTAATGTAACGTCCGTGGAGCCGTTACGTTTGGACCAATCCGCGGACTTCCACACACACACACACACACACACACACACACACACACACA
>NW_011346008.1:0-2551 GCF_000735185.1 Notothenia coriiceps | reverse complement strand
CGTTATACATTACAGGGACCATATCATGCTGATTTTCAGGTTTATATCAGTATGTAGTGTCTCTACTTTAAAGAGTCCTCTCCTGCTGATGTTCAGGTGTATATCAGTATGTAGTGTCTCTACTTTAAAGAGTCCTCTCCTGCTGATGTTCAGGTGTATATCAGTATGTAGTGTCTCTACTTTAAAGAGTCCTCTCCTGCTGATGTTCAGGTATATATCAGTATGTAGTGTCTCTACTTTAAAGAGTCCTCTCCTGCTGATGTTCAGGTGTATATCAGTATGTAGTGTCTCTACTTTAAAGAGTCCTCTCCTGCTGATGTTCAGGTATATATCAGTATGTAGTGTCTCTACTTTAAAGAGTCCTCTCACCTGGAACGTTAATCTCTGGTCTTTTCTCTGCATGTCTTCACAGTTTGGATCCCCGGTCAGCTCCTCCATGAATCTGCAGAGGAAACAAAACCATAATGAGACGAAAACAGATTCTCTTTTGTGTTTAAAAATCTGAATCTATCGAGTAAAACAAATTCAGTGAAGTACAAATATTTCCCTTTATATTTCAGTTGAGTATAAGTATAGGTGACACAGAAGGAAAATACACAATTGAATTCCAAGGACCTCCAATTCGTACTTTCAGCATGCAAATATTCTCTTTCCTTTCCAGATCTGAAGCCTGCCTTGGTTTATTTTTCATTATTTTAGAAAGAAAGACCCCAGTGAAAATCATTTCCAATAAAGTCTCAACAAACTGTAGAAACCTGAATGCTAACTACATGCAGAACTACAAGATAAAGCATGGGCACACATGGCCTTGTTTGTCCCAGCAGAGATCCACATTTGGATGAAACCACTCCATCCGGTTTTCTATGAAATAACATGATCATCCCTTCCCCTTCAGATTAGTGCAATATAGGATTGTATCCCAAAATGGATTATGTCCTCTGCCGCTCATATTTTTTCTGTCCTCACAGATCTAATGCGCTGTTTTGGCTCGGCCGGTTATTACAAGCGCTGGAAGCAAAGCTTTTAAAGTCTTCTCTCTACGTCATGTCTCAGGTTCTGTTATATTGATGTGAAAGAAACATCAAAAACATTCACTTCTGCTGGCAAATATATGTTTACATTATAAAGTCAATACGATTGTTTCTCTCCTGGTCAGTACAACATATTATTGTGTCATCACATAAAATGTAATTTAAGTGAATAGTAATGCTAATGCCAGTTTAAGGGGGCCAACGCTATAACGATTTAAAATCCTCCGTCATGAGAAACACGCTGCAGCTTCAGAAAGGATGCCGATATAAAAACACAAATGTTCCACATGGAGAAACATCTTCAGCAACTTGAGGAGCCATGCGCAGCGTTTACTAAAAACTGCAGGAACCAAACGCTGCAAATACAAAACACTGAAGAAGCTCAAAACACAACAGAGAGCAGGGGACACTAAAGAGTGACGCACACAGCTGGGAGACCAGGGGACACTAAAGAGCGACGCACACAGCTGGGAGACCAGGGGACACTAAAGAGTGACGCACACAGCTGGGAGACCAGGGGACACTAAAGAGTGACGCACACAGCTGGGAGACCAGGGGACACTAGTGACGCACACAGCTGGGAGACCAGGGGACACTAAAGAGTGACGCACACAGCTGGGAGACCAGGGGACACTAAAGAGTGACACACACAGCTGGGAGACCAGGGGACACTAAAGAGTGACGCACACAGCTGGGAGACCAGGGGACACTAAAGAGTGACGCACACAGCTGGGAGACCAGGGGACACTAAAGAGTGACGCACACAGCTGGGAGACCAGGGGACACTAAAGAGTGACGCACACAGCTGGAGACCAAGGGACACTAAAGAGTGACGGATACAGCTGGGAGACCAGGGGACACTAAAGAGTGACACACACAGCTGGGAGACCAGGGGACACTAAAGAGTGATGCACACAGCTGGGAGACCAGGGGACACTAAAGAGTGATGCACACAGCTGGGAGACCAAGGGACACTAAAGAGTGATGCACATAGCTGGGAGACCAGGGGACACTAAAGAGTGATGCACACAGCAGGGAGACCAGGGGACACTAAAGAGTGATGCACACAGCAGGGAGACCAGGGGACACTAAAGAGTGACGCACACAGCTGGGAGACCAGGGGACGCTAAAGAGTGACGCACACAGCTGGGAGACCAGGGGACACTAAAGAGTGACGCACACAGCTGGGAGACCAGGGGAAACTAAAGAGTGACGCACACAGCTGGGAGAGCAGGGGACACTAAAGAGTGACGCACACAGCTGGGAGAGCAGGGGACACTATGGAGTGACGCACACAGCTGGAGACCAGGGGACACTAAAGAGTGACGCACACAGCTGGGAGAGCAGGGGACACTATGGAGTGACGCACACAGCTGGAAGACCAGGGGACACTAAAGAGCGACGCACACAGCTGGGAGACCAGGGGACACTAGTGACGCACACAGCTGGGAGACCAGGGGACACTAAAGAGTGACGCACACAGCTGGGAGACCAGGGGACGCTAAAGAGTGACGCACACA
>NW_011346007.1:33379-46574 GCF_000735185.1 Notothenia coriiceps | reverse complement strand
CCTATCCCAGACCGCCGTTCATTTTCTATATTCCTGAAATGGAGGAGAAATTAGTTATTGCGGTAGCAAATCACCCGGTTCTTTATGACCAGTCGCTAATAACTTACCGGGACACAAACCGGAGGAACCAGGCATGGAGGGAGGTGGCAGAGACAGTGGGTGAAACTGGTAGGTTTTCGCCTGTTTGGGGATTTTATATCCAGTTTACTTCGTTTAAACATTGCTAGCAAGCATAGACAGTATCTTTAGCCAGCATGGAATATAGCATAAAATAGCACCATAGACATTAATCTCATACATGTTCATCATAGCCCTTCCCGCTGACACTTTACCTCTGCCACATCATAGACTATATGCATCACATTAATGCACACAATGTCATACTCCTTTCTGCACATATTCTGAGTGGAGAAGAACCGGGGTTTTTTGCTTTCTATGTCGGGGGCTGGAGATTCATGTGATTGGTTGTTGGTCGCGTTACTCGAAAAAAATCCCCAAGCTTTCAGACACGCCCAGCTCCAAGATTTTTTTAAAGCTGCTGTGTGGACGGGCCGTAAGAGTGCCAGTTGGTCTGCAGCTAAAGCAATAAAGTTGCCGTAAGCTTTGTATCTGATACCTAAAGGGAAAAGGGGATCAAAAGACTCCATAGCTAATGAGTGCCCCTGGCCATAGTCTTCAGAAGGTCTTTTACCTCACTTTCCGGTTAGAAGTTAGATAGTGCTTTGAGTATGCACCCTTAAGCAAATCCATTTGAAGGTATATAACATGCAACTGATGTATCAATAAAGATCTAATGCACAATATGACAGTTTTTCCATTAGAAAGATGAGATGGTTTTACACCTCTGATCGATGGGAGATCTGGTTGTAATGCAGCCTTAATGACCAGCATTGAGCGTGCACTGTTCCAGGCCACAGCTTTTGATTCCTCGTCCAATCCCGCGGCGACATTACAGTTCCCTGTGTGCAGAAGTTGTATCAAGGTCGTTTCAAATCACCCCCGTCCCCATTAAAGCGACAAGTTCAAAAACCCATGCGACCAAGAAGATGATATAAATAAGCTTTGGTTGACGAGTGAATATAAAAATTCTGAGAGGGTGGGAGGGAAAAGAAAATGTTTTTTTTTACCCTTTAATGGAGCCGTCAACAATCACTTTTCGGGAGGGGGAGATGGGAGTCACAAGGCGGACGGCGGTTGTGTGGTCGAAGGGGAAGCATCATTACCATAGAAAACATTACAGCGGACGATGGACATCCAGGCCATCAAAGATGATCATCTCATAAATTCCATGCAGCACATAATAGGCCTGTCACTCTTGAAGGCTGAACGGAGAATAATGCCCACGGCTGTTTTTTATCTTCCACAGGGCTTCTGCTGATTACTGCTTAATAGGCTTCAGCTTGTTTAGCTAATACACACCATGGATGCGAAAAAGAAAAAAAAGAATGTGGTAGGCAGTTTTTTGATGGCCACTGTCCGAATCCATATGTCCTTTTCAATCTCCCATGGCTCATCATTAAGCCAATAATTTGATGAACAATTAAAGCGAGCCGTCGTAAACAGCCGGCTTGATGTGTGGCAAGCCCAAGAGGGAGAGACCTGCCGCCCTACCACCGCCGCTTAAATGCCAGCGGTGGGTAATCACTCATCAGCAGGGACCCTCGATGGGTAATACTGACAGCAGACACAGTGTAGGTGTTTATGGCTTTACAAATCCAGCCAAGTAAGCGCGCACACAAACAAGCACACAGGCCGAATAACAATAACACGTTCATTTTAGAGTAAAATGCCGTAGGTAGGCAACTCTCTCCTTGATTTAAAGGTCACTAACGATGTGTTTGTCTCTGAAAACATGACGATGTTTTTCGGAGGAATATTTCTAGCGGGAGGAGAATATTAGACAGGCAGTTTCCCCCCCTTCTCGTTAATTACATGATTAAGCTCTGCTAAGGTTAAAGACCCATTCAAAGCCTTGAATCGCTAATTGGGACACAAGCGATGCTGCTGTCCAGACTCTATCTCTTATTAGTATCACACACACACACACACACACACACACACACACACACACACACACACACACACACACACACACACACACACACACACACACACACACACACACACACACACACACACACACACACACACACATTTAATAGGTGTTATTATGTGAAGGCAGTAGTCATTTTCATTTTGTGTGCGGGGAAAAACCCTGTTGTTGCACTGCATTTAACACAAATGAGAATTTGGCTAATGCCCTCACCCAACAGTGAGTCCAGCAGTTCAATTATTTTGACAGCTAACTTCCAATTTTAAGCATTCAACACCAAAGAAAATGTGCCTTTTATCACTTGTGTAAAGGATCGTGGTTTTGGAAATGAAGCATTTACATGTTCATGTGCAAAATAAATCGTATATGGTGTATATGCTTTCCATGAAAGTGTTATGTTTGAAATGTTATGTAAATCTAACTGATTCCTAATGATGGATAATGAAGGCGTATTAGCATATTTACAAAAGATAACACCTTAGATTTCTTACATCAAACATCAATTTTTTAAATGCCGATATCAAATATTGACCTACCCTCTTCTCCTATCTCGATTTGAGGGAATAAGAGACTAATTGTTTGTGTAAATGTGCCTTCTGATGTACTTGCTGTTTTGAGTGCATAGAAACTCAAATAAGTATGGCAACACACAATGCTATATGAGTATCCAGAGTGTGTACTGATCAAAAATGTGTTGAACACGGGACACATCTAACCAACAAATTACATTTGCAGAAAGAGACAACAAACTTTTAAAGAAGTATTCGACAGATTTTTCAAATGTCTTAACGAGCTTTAAGTGACTTTGTTTGGCTTAAATAATTGATTTTTCGAAAATCTGATACCGTGAGAGCCCTAAGATGTAATAGATTTTTTTCCCACTGTAGGAAAAGTTGTCAGTATGCGTATCAGGTTACTTTAGCAGTCTGTAATGATTCTGCCGGCAACCACCACAGTCAAATGTTGGCTTCAAAGTCTCCATAGCTCTTCAAGGCAAAGCTCTGAATTACTTTAAGTTACGGAAGATCGACCTCAGTGTTTCAATCTGTCAAAGACACAGACGGCGTTGAAAAAAATCAGTCAATGACAGAAAATATTCAGTTGGACTTACCTCTGCAGCATATGAGTGAACTGCCATGCTGAAACAGGCCTTATAATAGAAAAACAGTGTAACTTGAATATATAGAGCACTGCTACATTATTTGAACATCTCTCACGACACTTTTTTTGTATCAGGATATCTTCACTAGCACTGCAGAGGAGGGAATCGGGAAAATTCAAACAGAGATGAATGTCTTGTGGGAGTGGGCGTACAACTGAGGGCTAGCCAGCTCTGCAAGCCCTCCTAGGACTGAACTGTAATGAGCACCATGAAAGACCCATGTGGCTAGAGCTAGCAGCAACTTCTTTATTGTAACAGAATAATAAAAGAAAATTATAAGACTAGTCCTACACCCCCCCTTTTCTGCTTCGTCCTAGACAGAGACAAATAAACGTAGCTTGTGTAATTGGAGCAGAAAGCATTCGGAGGATGGGAAGTGGAAGAGGGCGCACACTCGCACAGTTTGGGAATCCACTTTTATCCCTTACGATATAGAAATAGCCCACCCCTTTCTCTTGCTTTCCCTCCTCTCTCAGGCGAAACTGAGAGATGGTGATCTTTTCAAAGGTCATTTCAACCATTTGTCTAATCTCGGAGGTTCTTCACTGCGATGGCGAGCACAACAGAGAAACTTCGCCTCGGGGCTTTGGCTTTGTAGATTTCATAACCAGCCAGCAAACATCACAGTTTGTCTCCTCCATTATGAAATTACACTGCAATAATCATAGCGTCATTGATTTTTTTGTCCTTCCTTTAACAAGCAATCAGCAAAAGGCAGGTTGTAAACAATACTATAAAATACTTAATGAATAAGCAGACCCCTGATGGTTTGGCCAGAGTTTGAATCTCACCAAGCTGCCACGACTTGCCCTTTTCATTTCTGCAGCCGAGTCTGTAAACACTAACAAGCCCTAGAGAACCAACCCGGTATGTCTGTTCACTTAATAAAGAAGAAGTGAAAAATTATTGTGGACTGCCGCTGCTGCGTGCGCCCTACTGCGAGCACTACTTGAGCATTTACCTGCTATTATGAAAAATGGCTGCTGATTATTACCCAGGGTGCACTGGGGATAGCAGTCATTACGGTAACTTCCTGTTTCTGCCGCAGTTAGCCGGTTGTGTTAGTCACTAAACACCTGTGAACACCCCCGGCTTTGGCAAAGAAATATGAGAAAAATGTATATTTATAAAGGAGGAACAGCATCGCAGTTATCACAAGAACAGAATGAGCTGCATTACAAACGGAATGCAGTGGAAACACATTTCTGATTATGTGTTTGAGTTATCATCCACATTTAAAGTATTCAAAATGTTTTTTAAAAAAAAGAAAACTCCAATATTTTTTTTTTTTCAGCAAAAAGAGATATTCTGCTATTGGAAACAACACAAGTGTAATTAAGAATAGCATTTATGTAGATTAGTATGGATTTGGTCTGCAACTAGCGATTATTTTCAGTATAGATTAATCTATTGATTAACTAAGTGTTTAGTCTATTTCTTTAAAATGTCCCAGATCCAAAGGTGAGGACTTGAAATTGATTTGTTGTTCATTTAACAGTCAAAAAACCTAAACATTTCTAATCAAAATGATGTTTAATAGAGATAAAAACCTCACGATCTTGTATTTTGAAGCCTGTATTGAGACCATGTTTTTGTTAAATTATTAAAACTAACATTTGAGACGAGCAAATATAAACTTCCCTATAAGCGGATTTTCAAACTCAAGGTACATTCTGCATGAGAAGGTCAAACCTAGTGAAAAAAAGATTATTTTTTCCACTTAAAATAATGCCTATCTGTATTCAGATGTTGCAGCCCACCAATATAATGATAATAATGAATGCACATGCCCTGGTTATTATTGAGCAACGCAGCAGGAAGGTGAGAATAGATGCAGAATGTGCGAATGTGTCAAGCGAAGGGGGCGCTGGCCCGGCCAATCGGATTCCAGCACCCAGAACTGCTGGTCCATGACGACAAGACGCCTTCAATTAACCTGCCGCCCTCTGGACGTCGACATTTTGGCTTAAGCGCGACCTGAATCACAAGCCAGCCTCGCCTCTTGTCCTCTGAAGTGTTTCACTTCTAATTGCCACCTCGCCAGTGACGACAGCCTGAGAGCGAAAGGAGCGCTGGCACACAGAGGGCTTTTCAACATATGCAAAGAATCAGAAATACTTTATTTATCCCGAGGGGGAAATTAGGTTTTGCGACAGTCGTTACATTTTAGAATAAAATAAAAAAGATGAATCATGAGATTGTTTTTATAGAAACATAGGATGTAAGGATAGGCAATTAATACAAATACTAAAAAAAAGAATAATAAAAAAATGATTTAAAAAATAATAATTATTACTTTAAAATGTAATTATATCTATCGTATCCATATAAGAATGTTTAGTTAAAATGTAAATCTAAAATAAAAGGAATAAAAGAAGGCATTCACTGAACTACATGTGCTTCCTCTCCCCCCTCACTACCCACAATGCTCCTGGCAGACCTTACTGCTCTCCCAGCAGCCCCAAAACTATAAGATTCATCTTTAACAAGATGCTTACAGCACATGATTTATTTTGATAGCCCTATGCCTGCTGTTGAGAATATTCATTGTTGATGCCATGGTTATGGTTACACAATATTCACACAGCCCTGTTGTATCCCCCGTTCTGTTTCCTCTCAATGATTTTGGCTGCTAGTGCCACCAAGTGGATAACACGGCACTCTCCTTCTCATCTCCACCGGCTCTGTCAATGTGATTTGCCATAAAGGGAACCAATATGCCTTTTTTTTAATTTATTTTTTATAAACGTTCAAGGCAGCTCAGTGACTGTCATCTGCAATTAATATATATCTCAGGATGGCCGAGGATGTGTGTCAGCCTGGTTTTAAAATGGCTTTTTAGCGCTGGTGATAGATGTGTAGCTGACTGTGGAGTAGCTACTAGATTGAAGAGCAGTCCACCCACATGGCCCGTACTCCTTCCTCTCACTCTCTCCATCTCCCAGGATGGAGAAGGTGGGCATGAGCTGCGATTGATATATGAGCCCACCGGAGAAAGATGAGAAGAACCTGCCATTCCTTGTCAAGAGGCGAAGTTACAAGGCGAAAGGTTACGCACATTGAAATGCCATTTTCTGCAGTTCACTACCACACTCTCGCCGCTTCTTCCGGGACAGCTGGGATTTATGAAAAATGGCCCCCATTACAGGATTGACCCCTGCTGATCTTTGCCGTTGACCCCCACATCTTATAATTGACCCCTTGCAACGTTCTAACCTTTCCACACACACATGCAGAATCCCCTGCTTCCCCCCCCGTGGGTGCCTTTAGATTAGTAATGACCATCTAGCTATCTGCCAATAAGACCGTGGTGAGTATCTACTGCTAGACCTTTTCTAAATGAGTGTAAATGGCTTCACACCAGGGGACAAGAAATTAATCTAGCTCTAATCACTAGCATGGACGGCTACAGGTACGCTACATCGGCTGGAACTAGATCTATGCGGATGGATTAATGACTTTCTACCACTGCTACTGCATGTTTAACAGTGTTGGGGAAGGGTACTGTAAAAAGTAATTAGTCAAAGTAAATCACTTCACTGATTTACTTGCCGAAGTTAAGGTAGAGATGTACTGTGGCTGTATGGCTTGTACTAGTAAGTGTGCTTTTATTGTTGAATTAAACCCATTCAAGGCTATTGCTGTTTTGCACACAAGTAGCCACAAATATTCAAGTTAAACACATATGAGCTTACATTAAACATTAAAGCATGTAAATATGAACCTGAAAATTAATACAATATGTCCTCTTTAAACTCTGTTTGTCTTTGCTTTATGTTTTTTTTTTTTTGTATTGGTCTTAGTTGTGGGATAGCAGCACATGTTATGTTATTCTTCTGCTGCCAACATAACCTTGAAAGATGAGCATGTAAATAGCTAAATCTAACATCACTATACGACAAATTGAACACTTTGTTTTAATTATACCTGTAATTGTTTACAACTTTGACGGTTTACTTGCTTTAGATATTTCTGACAAGAAGACATTTAGAGTGTCAAGATATATAAAAGGACCAGGCTCAAACAAATACAGAAGTTAAATCATCCTTTATAAAGTCGGATCTACTTTAAATGGACCTTATGTGTTAACCCTAACCGTTTTTTAGCCAGGGAAATTAGCTTAATATGTGTTTATGTTATACCCATCAGCACAGCATTTCAAAGCTCCATATGAACTAGTTTTGTAGTTTTAGTTAGACAAAGATCTCAACATAATTACCAATGACATGTTCCCAGTTAGCCCTGAACTCATGGTAGATCTGCTGTTCATAAGAGCCTGTATCCCACTGCCTGCCCGCCTGCATGTTGCAGCATAGGCTACATGGTAAGTGGGGCTTTTAACTTTCAACAGTGAGGCCAGTCCAGCTTTGAGAGAACTGGCATAAGCTCCATCATCCACCTACTGAAAGAATAATTGCCCTGCTTTTTACATTACATAAATTACATAATGACTACTGTACCGTTCAAATACCCACAACATCTAAACTGGCTAAATATAATGGCCATATCCCTATGTTAGCACAGGCATATTAGCTCAGTTAGCATCCTATCTGATTTTAGTTGATAATAGGAACATATTGATTTAAAGGTAGGGTAGGTAAGAATGGAAAAACCAGCTCGAGTAAGATAGAATTTAATAGAAAAGTACACAACCGAAAGAAATCTGCCCCTTCCTTCAGACTTCCTTCCAGAGCCCCTCCTCCAACACACATGAACCCGCCGACCAATGAGGGCACGAGATAAGTTTGTGCACGAGATGGAAGGCTGACAGGCAGGTAGGCCATCCAGTTATCTGCCGCGGGCCGAGGCAGATAATCGGACTTGCTTTTTACAGCGCCGCGGTTTCCATAGATGAAATATTTGTATATATTTATTGTCAAAGCATTTAATGTATTCATTGATTCATTGCTATCGGGATGTTAAGAGCATTCCATAGAATATAACAAAAAGTGTTTCTGAAGTGAATTACCTAGCCCACCTTTAAGTATTGTTAGAGCAGAGATAGTTGGTCCAAATGTATGAGGAGTGTTTATCAAATGGAACAATATCTTGAGTTTGAATTTCCAAAATCCAAAAAAGAGCATCAAAGAGCAGCTAACATTAGCCTTAACACTTACTGTACAGCATACAAGACCGCCTTCCAAACAAACACCCAGGAAATGCACCTAACCCTGTGAGGCTGATCTTCTTAGTGGCCAAATGGCGGAACTACTTCTTCTGTGTCAGTCATGTAATGCCATTGGGTGGAAAAATCTTGTTATCCCATCGATTTACAGGAAAGAGACATCTGTAAATCAGCGTATACACTTTTTTGAGGTAAAGTCTATTCAAATCATTTGTCTGGGTCGCAAACTGCCGTGACGCAGCAGATTGGAGGCTTGGTTTAAAGAAAACGCAAGTGTGCATGCCCTTGAGAACCATGTGAGTGAAAGATTACTGGAAGATCAAAACATCCTAGTATTTTTGTACTCTAGAGTCAGGCCTTTTTGACTTTATACGCCACTTTCTTGGGAATAAATGCATCTGAAATTGTTTGTGTACATTTTAACAGTCTCAATTGTATTTAGAAAAACAAAAGATAGTAAAATACAGTACATGAACAAATATAAGCTAATTGACTATATATTCATATGTTTATCAATTCCATTTAGCACATTATTATCACACTTGAAGTGGAATGGAGACATGCTCTGCAGAGACAGTCGATAATAGGAGAGGAAATGCTTTACATATTTAACATAAGACTCACACTGAGAAAATCAGGGATGCAGCAACGTTGTTAACCATTTATGCAAAACAAATCTGATCAGAAGTAACCTCGAGGCTATGATACACAAGAAAAGGCGTTGTGGGAGGAAGCTGAGCAAATATTGGATCAAAGCTATCAGAAGAATGATATGTTGTCCTTTTCATATACATTTGACTTTGCACCCTGGCAACAACATGCACCAAATATATTCAATATGTTCTTAATGTACTGCAGCACATAGTGTTCTGCCAGGGAAGATAGATGTCAACACAGTGAAAGAGTGCAACACTGCTGAGGAGGCAGAGAACATCATTTAACAATTTGATTACAGATACTGATGACCACTTTGGTGCTCATAAAAAACAGAATTTGTTTCCTCAACATTTTATTAGCAAATAGTGAAACGTATTAAACAGGGTAGCTGTTCAAAGGGGTTTTGGCTGAAGGGTTGCAGCCAGGACACTGGTACAAGGGCCAGTGCAGAGCTATGTATAAACATAGAATGAGCCATAATCTTAAAGAGGCCCTATTGTGCTTTTTTGGGGCTGTCCCATTCGTGTAGTATTTTATAACCTTTTTTGTGCATGTAAATGGTCTGCAAAGCCTAAAAAAGTTCACATAGGAATACGTTTCAAAGGGGCTAAGGGGTGGGACATTTCGAAGAAGTTGAAAAATCACAACAGAGCCGTCCAGCTAACCATCAGAGCAGACAGGGCCCTGGTTTTAGACAGAGGGTGAAAAGAGGTGCTGCTGCAGAACAAATAAAGACCTTTTTGAACATTGAAGCATGGAGAAAAAATGTACCTGAAAATGAGCATAATAGAGCCCTTTTGAATTGAACTAACTGTTTTAGAACACGTTTTGCGACCACAAAAGCCTTTTATTCAGCATTATACATTTTATTTTGAGAGAGAACAGCCGCTTCACCCATACTAATTTGAATCTCTGATAGATTTTCCAATGCAATAGTTATTAAAATTACCTTTTGCAATTCAAATCCACAATCCAGAATCCTAGAGAGGTAATTTTGTCATTTCCATATCCATCCGCAGCGGCAGTGTCAACAACACTGTGTCGTCCCCCCCCCCCTAATGGATGTTATTAAAACACATTTGTTTCCCATGTCAATCCAAACACAGAACCTACAACTCAAAAACAACAAGGGTATCATCAGTGGAGGCTGTAATACGTTTATTTTCCACTTTGCTTTTATATTATTATTTTGTGACTGCTTAGCAATATCACTAGAGATTGTTAGACTACACAGATTCTTTAATTAACCGTTTGACCACCATTTTTGAGAGGAGTCGGACATTGCATTATGCATTAATGTCCCTTCCATATTACATTAAATTAGTTAAAGGACTGAATTGGTATTTAATTTGATCAGTTAATGTATATTTTGCAAGGGCAAAGATCAATTTTATAAAGCTTGTTGGCAGAAATGATAGATTTAATTGCTGGTGAATTAGTTTTAAAGAAAAATAGCAATGCAAGAGTGGTCTTTTAGAAAGTAAAACATTCAAAGTTAAAAGAAGGATCAGAATTATTTTTTTCTTATGACTTCTGTTGGTTGAGTAATTGTTGAACAATGATCTTATTGAGTATCATTTGTTTTGGTAAATTATAATTACAGCCTATATAAACAACAGTTCTCACAACTCTAAAATACCACCTAGAGAAAAACTCTTCCCACGGTTGACCACCAGTGTGGTCCCGTTTATCACTGGTGATAGACTGGTCCTTGTTAGCTTGGCACAGGGACAGCAAGTGTTTGTATGCGATAACTCCAAAGATGTCTGATTTATATGTGTTTTCTGTTGGCTAGCTTGATAAAGTTAGCTATACTTGTATGACTATATTCAATCATTTCCTGGACTTATTTTTTCTTTGTCAACCCCATAGCTTTGGATTGGACTACTGCTGCTAAGCTAACGTCACCTCTTTGTTATTGATTGCAATCATTGTGGCTAGCTAGCAAATGGATTGGGTGCTTTTTAAACAACAATGTCTTGTTTTTTCTAAACCTACGTGTTAACAACAGAATATGTGACGTGTGGAGGATTTTGGGCCGCTGATTTGACTGTGCTGGGCATTTCTGAATCAACACTCCTATCATTTTTCACACAGCAGTCTGAACACACAACCTGATTCAAATGCCCCCTCTTTAATCCTCAGTCTCCAGGATACTTGACCTGCCACTAACACCCCTCATGCCTCTTGCTGTTCCCTCGTTATCACAGCCAGCTCGACCGTCCCACATGCCCTTCCTCCATTTCATGTGGATTTTAATACACCACCTGCCTTCAGATGCCCACCTTGCATCCCATTGCAACTTCAGAAAACACTTCACCAGCTGCAGCCTCCTCCAACATGCTTTACCCTTATGTTTTGGGGATTTAGCTGCTTCTCTTCAAATCAGTAACACCTCTGTGGGTTGGGATCACATTTTGGTCATGTGAGAGCGGTGCATTAAGGAAATGAGACAAGATGAGTACACGATTAAAAAACACATTTAAAACATGATTAGAGTCAGAAGAAGAGACCCTTAACCTTTCTGGTAGAGAATATTAGAAAAATACTTCAAATGTGGCTGTGTTTATATTATCTGTTAAACTAGAACAAAGTTATGTTGGTGGTTTAGCAAAACTGAAAATAGCAAGGAGCAACACGTGTATTTTTGAAATAATGAAGAAGATAACCCTTCATTAGTCTCAGAGGGGAAATTCAGTTGCTCACTTAAAAAGTTTGTGACTTAAAAAAAGTTTTAGGGAGGGTTGAGGGGAGTTTGATGTGCCTGATAGATACAGTTGTGGTCAAACGTTTACATACACTTGTAAAGAACATGTAATCAGCAGCGAACGGCTTCAACACGTGTATTTCGGTTTATTCACGACATTCATTTTGTTGATCTACAGTATTGTTGTTTTATAGTTATTTGTTAATGTAACCCAATTTGTGTTCTTTGAAATTGAAAAGGATATCGCATTGTGTTTGTTACTTTCGTTGCAGTTGTATATGTCTTAAGTGTAATTTGGCTTGGCTTCCTATTTATGGACATGCTTTTATTTTGAAGGAGAGGTAGCGCTGTTGACAGGAAGTTGTTGTTGCTTTGGAAACAACGTGATGGAGATTAACGGAGAAAAGTAATATCTACATATAAAGAGGGAGAAAGTAAACAATAACGTTTATGGTTAAGTGTTAGCACCCCCCGAAGAGGCAAAAGCTCTTACATTGATATTGGAGTTTTCAATAAATTCAATTTGAAAAAACGGGGAAAAAACGAAACAAGACGAATATCCAAATAACGAAATTGAAACCCGAATAGTACTCCAACGAACGAATATTCAGATATTTGGGTACAGCTGCAGTATGTATAAATAAATACTAGTGACAGTGACGTGAGCAGTTATGTGGAGATGTGATATGCAACGCGGATGTAAAGAGAATGTTTTGTTCATTCTCAGAATAAATGCCAGAAAACACCCCAGATGCTTCGCTGTCGTTTCCTGAATGATAACAGGTCGCTAACGGTTGTGACCCGTGATCCCCCGGTATACCCTAGTCAGCGCCCCTAGTTACACCAATCAGCGTGCGATTACCGTGCAGCCAATCACAACGCGTGACGTCATTGGTAAGCGACGGACCCCGAACAGATCTGGTAGCCCAAGCACATATGGTACTGACACCGGGTTGGCATGTTAGCCCGGTTTTGTTAGCATGTTATTATGTATGATATCAAATAGTGAAGTAGCTAATTGAAAAAAAGTAACGTTTCTTTTTCGTAAACTCGAGGTATCGAACCAAACTATTAGAAGAACCTACACCAAATCTTGCCTTCCGCAAAAATAGTGTTCGTCTTAACTTGAAATGAAGGGCATTTTAAGACTAGCCGTAATCGAGCAGGAGGAAGAAATAAAAACGAAGGAGATGTCTCGACTTTCACCCATACATACCGTCATACTTCCCGTTACCGAATTTACCACTTAGACAACCATAAAAATTCGTTTTGGAAGGTCTGACAAAACATATCCATTACCGAGAATGTTATAAAAAGATTATATCGTATTATCCAGGTGAATTTGTCCATTTGTACGTTTTTTAAGTCTATCAAATCGAAATCAAGCATCAAAATTTACTTACGAAATCGGAAACATTTGTGTGTTTAAACGAACATCGACATGGATCAACTAATTTCATTTCCATTACACCGATTTGACGGCACCAACAG
>NW_011346007.1:27962-33334 GCF_000735185.1 Notothenia coriiceps | reverse complement strand
GAGAGGATGGCGTTCTGGCAGGCTGACGATGAGGCCTAAGGGGCGCGGAGGCAGGCACAGTCAGCTTTAGTCAATGCGAAGTTCAAAGGCCACGCTTCTCTACCCCAAATTAGTCACCATTACACAGTCGCTGAAGCCCCTCTCCTAACAACTCTACTGTCTCGCACGGCTTCCAAACAACGCTGTTCTCTGAAGGGTTGGGCACACGGGGGGAGGATTGTTATTTAGGGAAAACAGTCTATAACTAATCATGAGGCCATGCTGACAACAACCTGAGAAGCTGGTCTCTACAATGCATTTTGGAGGACCCAAGAAAAAATGAATTTCCTGGTCTTTTGGTATAAAGCAGATGGCCACATCTGAATCCTTTAGGCACCTATCAGCAGCCAATCATGCCTTTGGCTTTGCAATACTTCCTGATGATGCATACTCTTAAGTGCTGCAAATGGGTTTGAACTAGGCAAGCATACAGATTAGGGCTGAACGATATATCGTGTCATGGCGACAACCGCGATATGCGCATGCGCGATATTCACATCGCAGGGACGTGCGCTTTTATTAATTTCTTTTTTTTTTTTTTTTGGACGTGCGATATTAAGTAGGTACATTAACTCAAACACGTCATGTTGCAATTATTTTGCTGCTTGCTACAAAAGGAAAACTTGCGCGGCTCTCATGTCAGGGGTACTTGAGTGAGTGACATGCGGGCTCTGCATGCACAGCAAACCACCAATCACAATCATTCTTGATCAGATCACAGCAGGCCCCGCCCCGCTAGTTTGCAGACCACCGGTAAAAAATGAGCGAGGAACAGGAGGACAATACCGGCGAGAATGAAGATTTAATTCCAAAAAGAAAAGCAACATCTGCCATCTGGAACTATTTTGGATACGAAAAGGTTCTTCTCTTCTTCATTCACAGATGAACCCCCTTATTTGAGGGTAAGCAACATGCATTATCATGACATGTTAGATCATGACTTAAGGTATGATGAGTCAACCAGTTAAGATCCAGACGTCCGTGACTAAAATCCTTCATTCGGTTAAATATAATATATAAAAACGCAATATATATGGCAGGGGAAAAAAATATCGCAATGTCAGTTTTTTTCAATATCGTGCAGCCCTAATGCAGATTGGGACACAATCAGGCTTTTTTTTCTACTAATATGACTGTAGCATTAGAGTAGAAAAGTAGGAAACAAGGCAAGCCTGAGCCAGCCATAGCTATATAAGCTTTATCAATGCAAATGTTAATAACTGCATTTGAGATTAAACTGATCATTATCTTCCTGACATTCTAGAAACCAAACAATTCATTGATTCACAAAGGAAATCACCTTTACAATAATCATTTGTTTGGGCCCGGAATCACATTAAATTGGTCAAAAATGGCCTTTTCCATCAAACAACTTGTGTTTGTTGCATTGATTTTTTCTCAAGAACCCACACTTTATCCCAGGAGGATATTGTTTACTACATTATAAAAGGTTTGCAATCTTCCTTTTTGTTCTGTGGAAGTCTCTCATCTCTCTTGCGGCCGGGTTTACATTTCTTTGCGTCAGGTGCTTTGCTGACAACATGCTAAATTATTTAAAAAACCTGCCACCTACAATGTGTGAGCTTTCAAAGCGGGGTCCACATAAAAGACGAGGGAAGGCTAACCTCTCTGCAACAGTTGTTCCTGCTGTTTTTGCTCACAATCAAAGAACACGTGATTCAAACCTCTACACCTCCTTTTCATCAACTCCACTGGATACCGCGTAATGTACTGCGTAATGAAATGCAGCAACGAGCGTGCAACCGCTCTAATTCCAAATGAATACCAAACACAGTCGCACCGCACATTGCATCATGGTGAATCAGATTGTGCCTGATTAGGCTTCTCATATGAGTGTGATGCCTTCTCAGCAGGACATAGACTTCCATCGCCTGCTCCACTCGCCTCTTTTTTCGTCTTTTCTCGCTTTCTCCCGCTCCGCACTTACATTGCAGGAGAGCCTGCAGTCACATTGGCTCCGAGCAGTAACTTTGCAACCGAGACATCCCCCTGTGGTGCATGAGCTATCTATAGATATGTGATCAGATACACAAATCTGTTTCTCTGTTGCTGAGAGGTGGATATATATTTCCGTACACATCCCCCTTGCTAAATACACATTTGACATGTGCAACTAACAGCAACTCGAGATATAGTGGTGTGGTTTCATTTGGTGGCTTGATGGCAGTTTACAAGTGACAGGTTATGAATCAGGGGAGAGGAAGAAGAGACATAAAGGGGAGGAAGAGGTTGAGAGGGAGATGTGAAGGTGAGGGTGGGGAGTCAAGGAGGAGATGAGGCAAGACTGAGAGGTGAAAGAGAAAACTGAGTTCAGAGGAGAAGGGGAAGAACAGACGGAGGGAAGGGTTTATGATACGAGAACGATACTGTGGACATGGAACACATCTGTGTCGTAATGTTATTAAGGATGTGTTCTGCTAAACATGGATGATACTTCATCAAAAAAGGTATAAAATGTGTGTACAGACCACTTTAAATTAAGCTGGTACCTCATACGATACGATAATACTTTAATGGTCAGATCAGCTGGTTGATGGGCTATGTGGGAGCCAATAAAACCCTTAGCTTAGCCTCTCCAAAGAACGGTAACTGTAAAATCCTATGTTCGGCTCCAGACAGCCGGTCGAGCTTACATTGCTGTTTGCATACACAAAAATGCAATACTTCCAGAAAATACCTTCAAAGGTTGAGGTTGTCTTTCGCTCTCTTTTGAAGCCAAAAACACAAGAGGAGAAACTTTTTGTAGTTATTCACGTCTACTTTTCAGATCTATAACTCTTCTACAATTTCCTTTTGAGTCAGTAATTAACAAAGAAATTACAAAATTAAAGACAACAACATGAGAAGACCACTACTCATTGCCCAAACATACTTATAAAGTACAGTACGTGAACAATTAACTTGGTAAAATGGTTGTAGTGAAATTACTTTAAACCACTTTCAGAGGCAGATGTGAAAGCAGAGCCCCCCGGAAGTTAGCTGAGCGTAAAGCAAATGTTTGTAGTGGCCAAACAGTGGTATTACAACTTTGTGTCAGTCATTGAGCCCGAAAATACATTTTTCCATTGACTTGCATTGGGAAAGAGTGGTCTGTAAATTAGCTTTTTTTTTTTTCCCTAAATCAACTACCAAGTTGAATATCTCCTATTTAAATCATTAAGACCTAAAAGATTTAGCTTTCCTTCAAAGTTATGTTCAGTTCTTTCATGGTGCAATGCAGGAATGCTACTGCTGACTGCCTTCAACTGTCACATGACAATCATTTTGCGGGTTGTGTTACTCACAGCAAAAAGTTGTGAACATGACCTCATTTCTCAGGTGTTCATGAGAGTGTGCGGTTAGGTTAAAGTTACTCAAGGTAATGATGTACACAAAGTGTATCTGACTTGCAGCTGTCAGCCCTGACTCTCATTAACACACACACACACACACACACACACACACACACACACACACACACACACACACACACACACACACACACACACACACACACACACACACACACACAGGTTTGGTGAACTCACCTGATCAAAGTCACTCATTCATGTCTGTCCCTTCCTCTCTCTCTCTCTCTCTCCTACCCTCTGTCACTTACACTGCTGGGGATCAGAAGGGGACACTCACCTGCGGCAGTAGATGGCCTCGCTAAACAGGCTATTAGGATGCATTCAGGGGCGACTGGGACGGCTTGTAATGCCTCTATAATCACAAAGGCAGCGCATGGATCGACAGATTGTTCGGGATGACTGCCTCTGCACCGCATTCAAAGGCGAACTTAAAATGACTGCTCCATAATGTAAAAAATTGGAGGAATATTTGTTGATTTGACCGATAAACGCTTGATTCGTATAACTATCTAAGGAAGGGCAATACACTTTTTATCCAAAGTGTCTAAAGCCTACTTCTAAATGTTTTATTAGATTTGAATGTGGTCCAGCTGGTAAGACAGTGGTTGATGTGTGAAATAATCACTTTAAGGCCTCGATCGTAAGTAATCGAGATGCACCTTCATTACAACTGAGCATACATATTTGGCATCTCATTGTCGGGGTGAAAAAAAAGTTCACTATCTGAAAAATGACATGTACAAGACAGCCACGTCTCGAGCGGGCTTCTGTGGAGTTTAACTGAGCACAGCGGACAGCATGCCTAAACACTCTGAAGAGTTACAGCCATGAAACCACATAACCCTCACAGTATCAAATCCAAAATTGAATTTTCTGCTCTGTCGCGTGTTGCGTGGGCGAGGGGAATGGAAAGTAAAGAAGGGAAGGGGGGGAAGCGTTCTTTGAATCTCTTAACCTTTACTGCTTGTTGCGGTATCAAGCCCCGCGGACAAGATCGGACGCTGACACGTTTGTCGAGGGATGACAAATTAGCTGTCCTTCCACATGCCTGATTGCCTGACCTTTATTCACTAAGTGCTGGTGGTGCTGAAGAGGGGGGTGACAGCGCTAAATGCTGCCTGTGTCAATGAGAGGCCTGCACAGGAAATGCACATTTCAACCCTGTCAATTAGTATTCACATTGATGAAAATACAATCCAGAGCTGAGGGTGTTATTTGACCACACATTAGATAGTATTTGTTTGTACTCAACTGTAAAATGACTTCTATACTGAGTCCGTACTGCTTAATAGGCTTAACCCTCCTATTGTCTTCGTTTTCCCCCCCTTACTTTGGTGTTCGCGGTCAAATTTGACCGGTCCTGTTTTAACTGCTATTACATTAACACAAAAACCATTAATCATCACCAAATTTCATTTAACACCCTATTCAAACTGTAAATATTGTATCAGACTACTGGTATACATGAAGAACTGCAGTAAATATACAAAGAACAGACACTGAACATGTATTGCGTTTGCCAGGTGTGATTCACATGGGGGGATTGGGCACATAAGAGGGGGGGGGAATACAGTGTGTGTGTGTGTGTGTGTGTGTGTGTGTGTGTGTGTGTGTGTGTGTGTGTGTGTGATATCTGATCCGGACGGTTGGATGGGTTACTAATTCCTTTTCTTTTTTGAGCGGGAACACCATGGGTGTTACAAAGTTGACTGAATCATCCAAAATTCAATGACAGTAGTGATCAGCAATTGTATATGTTCAAATGTCTACTGTGAAGGATATCATAAAGCCTTAATGCAATCGAATGTAAAACAGAAAAGTTATGATCGATGAAAGCAGTAAATCGGTCAGATTTGACCCGAAGACCAAACCATGGATCAATTTGACTAAATGCACTATTATCATATGAGTGTATTAAGTGTGTAGTGTAGTATTAAGGCCCTGAATACTTCCTTTAGTGGA
>NW_011346007.1:0-27922 GCF_000735185.1 Notothenia coriiceps | reverse complement strand
ATTGCCTCAATAAAAACGTCTTGGCACGAGTCAAGAACTTCAGCGTGTTGTATCACGTCTATCACACGTTCGAGTGGGTGGAACAAAATGACCTTTTCGGAAAACATTGTTACACCTACCGTAGTCGTGTCCCGATGACATACTAGTATACAGGACACATCGTGTGAAATATGTCTCCCTTACTGCCGCCGTAACAACACGAAATCCACAAATTTTTACCAGACTGAAATACGTGTAAAATCTTCGTACAATATTATTCATTTTCTTTTGGTCTAAAAACAAAAATTTTCTTGTGTAAAACCAAATAGAGTGGGTTTTTTATGTTCATTGGCACTCTATTTAATACTATTTAGGGTTTTATTAGTGCCTTATATTACACTATCTGCTACTATTTAATTAACAATTAGCAATTAACCACTTTGTGAGAATAATAAAAGGTTACTGTAAACTAAGCTCGTTTAATTCCACCTTAAAGTTTTTAAGAGCATGCTCGAGTCTGACAGACTACTAGTCAATTTCACGTCATCACTCGTCCCGGGTAGACTGTCCCCTCACGTCCACCTAAAATTTGGAGAGATATTGGGACAGTTGACTCTTCGAAGTGAAGTGCACAGAAACACATCCTCACACACACACACGACACACCACACACACACACACCACCACACACAACACACAACACCCAACACAACACATACACACACACTACACACACACACACCACACACACCACACAACCCACACACACCACCACACGCCACCTCCCCGAACACCCTCCACACAGCACACACACACACCACAACACACACGACACACACTTCAGAAGGGCAGGGGTATCGTACGGCACCACTCGCTTACGAGCACTTTGGATGCGCTAAGTGGATGATCTGTCCAATTAGTGGTCGTCGCTGTGTGTGTTGTTCGTGAGTAGGTAGTACGACTTCACTACACACCGTCGTCGTCGTACGCCATTCGGACCCTGACCATTTCTCTTTGACGGTCGTATTGTTGTTTGATATCGTTCCGTGGATGGTTGTGGTGTGATGGTTCGTTTGTGACTCCGCGCGGAGATTGGTGTGAAGTGTGGTTCGATATAAAAAAAGTGTAGTGTTGTGTGTGGTGTGTAGATGTGGTGTGCGATATATATAGTGTTATGCTCGTGGTGTCGGGTAGTGCGTTATTTGTCTCGATCTGTCGTGTGTGTCGTGTGTGTAGTGGTGTAGTGTGGTTGTGTGTGTGTTGTGTGTTGCGTATGATAGTAGAGTAGTGTGTGTGTCGGGTTCGTAGTTGTGTGTGGTGTGGTGTGTGTGTCTGTGTGTGTCCGGTTCCCGACTTTAGTTTGCACCAGTGCTGGGGCGGTAAAGTCAGGGACAAGGTGTGCCGTTGTTTACTGATGTCCAGTGGTCTCCAGTCTGTGCACTACACGTAGATCATTTTCCTCTTCTCACTATCTCCTTTCCCATGGCATAGGTCCACGGCCTTGGGTGTTGCTGCTATCTCTCTTAAAGAGGGGCAGCTTGGGCGCATTGTTGTTGCCAGCTTATGACCGAGCACAAGCTGACATGAGATAGTTTATTGTTCAGGGACATCTAGAAGCCCTTCTTTTTAGGAACGTAGGTTCCCTGGCGCACACTATTTTCTATGGACGACAGCTCTAGTTAGATTCAGGGTCCATATTTGTTTAGTTTCGCTGATAAAGAATGGATTATTACACTCCGAACTAGTTAAAACCTGGAACTACAGGAGAGTTATTCAGAATTGATTGTGGCATCTCAACCCTGTGGTCAAACCGTGGCCCGTGACATGTCTTGTGAATTCTCCGGGCCGAAGCTCCAAATAAACCGTCAAAGCTCCAGCTCTCCTTGTGTCTCTCGGAGTCCTGACTCCAATTGCTTCAAAAGTTTCCCCCACACTAATCTCTCCGCGGGAGACATTTTGATCAAACTTGGTAATGTGATTAGTTTGTGTCTTTTTTGTTTTTGTTGTTGACTTTGTTATGTCTAAGGTTTCCAGATAGAGTGTTAACATGAGAACATTGACAGCCCCTTTTATATCACTTATTGTCGGCTTCACAGTTTTTCTTAAGGGCAGATGCTTGTGCCTTAACCTTGGGACTAAAATTGAGTCTGTATATCCAGAATATCCTTTTGCAATACATAATGTTAGCAAATAAATACATTATACATTATACGGAATATGAATAAACCTAATCTAATTGCGTATAAGTAGAGATTTTCAAGATTATCATCGCTACCCACATCCCCTGTGAGAATGAAGATCATTGAAGAATGGGTGTTGGCAGAAATGCAATGTGTGGTTTGTGTTAGCATAGACCATTAGCTGCAGTCCCTAAGGGGATAAACAAAATACCACATTGTTATGACTACATGCATCGCATCCTTATGAATATATGCATTATTTGCTTCTTTGTATACATTTAGATGATACCAGTTTGTTTATTATTTTCTATTGTATTTTCGGCCTCATTTAATCCTGCTTATTTTATGATATCTTTGTTCAAATCATTATTCAAGGAAGCTCATGCGTTCCCTTAACTGTGCTCAGTGCCAGTGTATTCCGGGGCTTTAATTGTGGCATTTCGGAACTGGACTTCAGCGTCATCCTTTACAATCTATTGTTAGGACATTCATCATACATTTATTTTTGCAAAGATAGGCAGGAAAAAACACAGGGCAATTTGGATGCAGCAGAGAGGGTGAATCAGAGTCTGGCTTTCATACAGTATTGAGTCACAGTAAGTAGAACTTTTGTACATTTCTTATCAAACTCATTGAGTTGGAATTGAAAACATAGAATTAGCTTGCTTTAAAGAGGCCCTATTATCCTTGTTGGCCTTCTCCCTTTCCTGTAGTGTGTTGTATAGGTGTGTTGAGTTTCTCTAGCACACACCCTAGACGCTGCCTGAAACGCTTCCATTGGACTCGTTTATTGACTTCTGTAACACAGTGACATCTCTATTTAACACTTGCGCTTCTATTGGGAAGGACAACTCTCAGAGGTTGACAAAACACAACAGAGCCGTCCAGCTGACCAATCAGAGCAGACTGGGCTCTGGTTTCAGACAGAGGATGAAAAGAGGCGCTCCAGCACAGACAGTATAAGAACAATAAAGAGCTTTTTGAACATTAAAGCATGGAAACATGTCAGAGTAGAGGCGCAAAATACAAATATGAACCTGACAATTAGCATTATATGTCCTCTTTAAATGGTGCACCATAAGCTTTTTATTTCAAACACATGATATTTACAGCTATACTTAAAAATGTAATTCCCTAGCAAATGGAGTTACGTCATTGTATTAAATCAAATCGAAAATGACTCAACAGTAACTCTTTAAACATTAATAGTTAGCCAACTTCAAGATCAATTGTGTGCGGTGGCTTTGCATGTAGTATTCACTTTGTCCGCTGTACTTCAAGGTTCACCTTTGCTCCTTTCATCTGAACCTTGAATCTGATCCTTTATATCAGTTCAGTAGTTACAAGCCAGCATTTCAAATGAATGATATTCTAGACACCCTTCTTTAGTGCAGAAGGAGAACAGTCCCACTCAGAGATGAGTAGATAACCTTCACACAACAAAGGTGAGTCTGAACTTCAAAGCTGCCGCGCTGAATGTTTTTCTGTCTCACACGAGGCAGGTATCTCCAGGCTCTGAGTCACCCACGTGGTTTTGCATTTTATTTGTTGATGCAGCCATTCTACCTCTGGAGAATTCCAAAGGTAAATGCTGAAAAACACCCTGAAGGACGACCGTGCAGTCATTAAACCGAGCCAACATGCAATAAGCCAGGACATGAAATGAGATTAGAGCAACTTTTATAATTGTCCCCCACGATGAAATCCGGGGAGAGACTATGGATCGACCCCGGTCTGTCCACCCAAATGTCACACGCAATATGTGGCTTGCCCGTGATTGGATTTTAATAAATGTTGCTTGGATAGAAAGGGGGATGACTGTCATCGGTTCCTTGTGGCATTTTACAAATGACACTGATTAGCAGGGAAGCAACAATTACATGAGATTCACGGGGACATCATGCACAGTATCTTGGAAGGTTTGGACACTTGAACATTTTAATAAGAGGTAATGAGGTTTAGATAAAAATGTATGGGAATGTTTTGTAAATAAAATAACGGTACATAAAAGATCAATTAAAAGGGCCCTCAGCTCGAGCAGACCCACGCCAAATCCCTTCCCATTAGGAAAATAATTGCATGTAGTGGCCTTGTGATTCAGAGACACTTCAAAATGTAGTGGCTTATTCTTAGGCTCATACTTCATCTTCCCACAAAATAATAATCAGGCCAGTAGCTTTTATTAATCCTGCTGACAAACAGATACGCAGCAAACAAAACCAAGATCATAACCTCTATTGAAGGAAGATCCTACATATGTATTATTATGAATTACAGGAGACAAAGGGTTTCATTTATAACCAATAATTAGCTCCGTGTCTGCACAGCTGAAGCTTCGTTGAGACTGCGTTCTGAGAGGGAGCCAACGCGGCTAATTGCGTTGACCATCTCACGGCGAGCGGGCGTGACCACTCGCCGGTTTCCAGGCAAGCGTTAAAAGCCCCGCCCGCCGTGCAACACTCGTTTCACACTCTTTCATTTGGAGGGAGCCCAGCAGTGTGTACATTTGAGTTTGATATTTGGTTGTTGGTGTTAAATTGAATGCTCGCTCCCATTTCATTTCATTTCTGTCTCCCTTTTCTCTGCATAGACAGCACATTATGTCCGTGTGTGTGTGTCTGTCTGTGTTCAGGCTTGTTACCCTGGCACGGCGGCCAGCGATAAAGGCAGCTACGCCTCTCAGTGCGATTTGTGTCGCCTCAGAAGTTTCCTCTATTCCACACTCAGTGGGAGAACGTTTGGCTAATCCAATTTAGAACTTGGAAAATACATTTCTTCTCTCTTCTGTGCTCCTATACTAATCTAAAAAAAACAATGGTGGTTCTAGACCATCACTAATGGGAGGGGGCAGTTATTTTGTAAGAAGACATCATGTTGAATCCAAATATATTGATTGTGTTATTTGAACACCACCTACAAATGTTGGTGGGATCCACTTATAATACTTTCAATTTCATCAAATCAATATGTTTGTATCTAATTTATCTAGTAATTTAAGTCTAAAACAAGCATGATACAAATGGTTAACCCAATGATACAGACTACAGATTAACAGAGAGACCAAGCAATTTGGTAAAAGGGAACCAGGGGTCGAAGGGCATTTTGAATCATTGAGTGTCTTTTACAAATAACCCAAAGGGGTCAAACCACCATCACTTAGGGGCTCGTTGTGCTGTCAAGATCTTTAAAGTCTCCAGTTTATGTCAAGCCAACAGATAAGTCGAGGGTAAATGTCATGGTTACATGGAGACATCCTGTTAACCACCTGTCCATTTCATTCGAGAGGCCAGTGGATCCATAGCTCCACAATCACCCACAGCGTGTGTGTCTGCGCTGCATCACCTCTCATGTACGTCTTATCAGTTAAATAAAGTAGTGTGTCACAGATTGGCTGTTGGCAGAATGGAAAACATGATCTAATCATATTGGTTTGCTTCCACCGAACATAAAAGATGGCTTTATAGCTCCACCACGCTATAAGTATTGTACTCGGGGAGTGTTTTTCTGGCATGTCCTCTGTGATATGCTGCAGAAATATACACCGTGGCGTCAGTCCAGTTTGTTGTTATTCCCGCTATTTGTGCCTCCACAGTAAACACTGAGAAACTAAAGATGTTTTTGAACATTAAAGCACGTAAAGATATCACAGTAGAGGCACTAAATACAATTATGAAACTGGAAATTGAGCATAACCTTTAAAATATATAAATAATTGTCATAAGCCAAAGAAATAAAAACACATGTAAATTCATTAATTTATTGCACACTTTTAATTGCACTTGGTTTATTTCTCATTCAATTTATTATTTCAATGATCATTTCCCAGTAATTAAATGAATCAACATGTGTATGAAGTCATAAAAAATCAGGTGTCCAATCATTTTTTCCATATATCACGTACCGGTCACAATTAGTTCAACATGACTGTATTTATTAATCTTGGTTAATTACCTTGATGTTTGTTGAATAAAACTACATTTGCGACAGCTAATTGCAGATTTTAGAATGTGTTTGTTATTAACAGGTAACTCAATGACGTTTAACCTCTACTAAAAAAAAATATACATAATATGAAACGCTGCTTTCTTACAAAGTCTGTAAAAGTATTATTAAACATGGCTGGCAATCTAACACGTTAACACACACAGGTCACCTTCCACACATTCTCTTATAAGACACCTTTGGTACCAGCCATGTGTATTATGTGCACCAACATGCCTTTTTTAACTCTTGTTAGCCTTGAATCATACAGTTAGACCCTTTAAATCACATCCACACTTCACCTGTCACTTTTTTACCTGTTGCTGCTCCATCGTATGTCTCCTCTTTCACTTGACCTTCTGCCAGTTATGCAATTTGAAATGATATGCTTTGTCCCTGGGTAACTCCTTAGCCTGATCCATTTCATTTTACACAACATAGCCAGTGACTTCCCCCTACTGAGATCAATATGTACTGTCGTTTTCAAAGGCTAAGGGATGCTTTGCTCAACATAAACGTCTAAACCCTCTCACATTTGCTGAAGAAATCTCATCACTCATCACATCTTGCCTCTTTTGTGTTTAGGATCCACACACTAGTCTGTCATCTCAGCATATTTATATAGATAACCACATAAACCAGACTGAAAAAAGGTTTTCCTTTGTAGCATTGATTTGACTACAATGCATAATGATGGAGGACTTTGTAAGAGAAAAAGGCTCGCAACTTTTTTTGTTTGAACAAAGCGACCTCCAGATCCCAATAAATATTTCACTTTTTTTCGTAGCTACTATAAGTAGGTTAGTACTTTGCATGTAGAATAGTGTGTGGAATTGGTGGATTGCCAATGGCGCAATGTTTTAATTAACAGTATGAGGACAAAAACAAAGTTTACCCAAAAGAAACAGCAGACTATTTTCTTCACACTTTTTCAGAAGCAGCACTTCATAAGTCTTTTTTTGTTGTTGCTATGGTTAAACATGATTAACTCATCACTCATCTGTTCATAACAAATTGTTAAATCTTCAAATACCTGTAGTAAATGTAGTTTCATTAAACAAAAATATTAAGGTTATTAAGCAAGATAAATCAATTCCGACATGTTGAACTAATTATGATCGGATCGTTTAAAAAAAGATTGCACCCTTTTTTTTGTATTGAATGCGCATGTTGATTCATTTAATTACTGGGTAATTATGAATTCAATAACAAATTGAATGAGATAAATTCATGTGAAATTAATAAAACATACACAGATATATTTTTACTTCCTTGGCTTATAATTATACATTTTATTATTAGATTAAAAGACATTTGAATTCGATGAGCATGTTTATCAGCCGGTTCAGTCTTTACAACTCAAGATAGCATATCCATACCCAATGGTAAAATGCTCATACGTTGTTCAAATATAGCATTATATTAGCATATCTCTATATTTGTATCACAATTACTGGTTGTAAAACCCCCATATGTTGGCTATAAATAGAGATATTAGGGTAAATTTCCCTTTTGATTGTTGAGTTACAGACACTAACTATTCATAATGTATGCTCATTAGAAATGGCACAGTAGTGGGACATATAAAGTGCCTATCTTTATTCATTCAAATAGAGGTCACCCACAGTAGGTGTCTTTCTTCTGTAGATTATAAATTGCTTCTGTGTGTCTCTCCGTCGCTCCTTCTCCACCCACCACCTCTCAGCGTTTGAGAAAGTCGACTGAATTTAAATGGGATAAATCATAAATCTGATTAGGCGAATATTCTCTGTGATCTGGAGGGCAATATGGAAGAAGGGTGATGAATTGAAAATGATGAGGAGACTTCTTTCATTTTTATTTTTTTTCCCCTTCTCAGTCTGTCTTCCCATCCCACTTGCTGTCAGGAGTTTAGTTGAATAATTTACTAGCGGGGCAATAATGTGAGGTACTTCATTAGATGGAAAAGCTCTCCGGTGTCAACGGAGATGTCTCCTAATTGAGAAGCCTTTGATGAATCCCGATCAGGACCGTGACAATTTCAACAGTCTCGAGACGTATTTTAGTAACCCGTAAGAGGTTTCATTTTGCTCCACAAACAGTCATTAACTCGCTATTAATGTCGACTCAAGGTGAACTGAAGCACACTTTCCGAACATAAATTAAGATGCGGATTGAAAACTCCAACACAGCTTGGCGAAGAGGGGAGTTTCTCTTTTAGTGAGACTAGAAATTCTTCGGCAGAAAGACTTTCTAGACCCTTGGGGGCACGAACAACAACAAAAACACACAGCCTCATGTTGATAAAGGTCAGCAGTGTTAAAAGAGTCCTAAATGTGGTCAAGCATTGTTCGCGTCTATCACCTCCCAACACCACCTGGTTCCTAACAGGATCAGGACTTATTTTCCTACTTTCCTGCTATGAAAAATATATATACTGCCTTTTTTTTACTTCAGAGAAAATAAAAGAGTCATGTTTAATCGCGGCAATCCTTATTACATTAGGCCGAAGGATGCATTTCATTACAGGTTGTAAGTTCAGGAGGAAGCATCGACTTCTTAGCCTTGATGACTTCACATTATTCAGTCTTACGCCATTAGCCGCAAAGGTTATTAGCTCAAAGTTTAAGAGCTTTACCAGAGTTGGAGGTTAATGAAAAGGAATGACATAAAGTTATCACTTGAAATGGGTTCTTTGCTGGATCTGTGGCTCAATATATCCTAGGAAGAATCCTTAATGGTGTTATAGAAACACAAAAGGTTTAACCGACTGACAAATGGCTCTGTATGTTCCAGTATTAGTAGCAAGTTCATGTTCTGTTAACTTGTCCACCTCATTTATTCTTATAAACCCTATAAGTTAAATAGACAATTGGAAATGTGGTTTTTAAACAAGCAATAACTTAATACTAAAGCAGTCGTTTCCAACCAGGGGCACACTACAGTTGCCAGGGGCGACGTGGAAACTTTTTGGAATACCGGTAGATCAAATAAATATTTTTTTTAATTTTGAGCTGATTCAAATATTTATCCACAAATGAAATCCCCTGGAAAGCCTGGAATCGTCATGTTGCAATTGGGAGTGTGTATTAAGTAGTGAGCAAGCAAGCAATAGTTGAAATACCTTAGGTAATGGAAAGACAGTTCAAGTAATTAGCCAAAAATATCCTATAAAAGGGAAGATCGGTATTGGATAAATGGTTAAAATAGCTAAGGTAATGGACCAATAGTTTAATTTATAGCTCAAGATATTGGACCAAAGGTTCCAATTGATAATAGAAATGGGTAATAATAACTTACTTAGATAACTTGTGGTTAATGTTTGAAATAGTTAGCTATGGGAAAATGTTTGAATTTGAGCTAAGGGTAGGATTATTTGTTGAAAATATACCTTGGTGGTTGAAACAGCTAAACTAATGGATACACAGTTTAAGAAATTAGCTTAAAATTTGCATATAATGTGAGAAAACCAAAGGTATTAGCTAAATGGTTCAAATAGATGAAAGCTTTTTGTTAAATGGATGAAATAGTTGGCTCGAGTGGGGAGTATATGCTTGAAAAAGTTTGCGAAAAAGGATGGAAATGGTCAAATAGATGGAGGGAAATGGATGCACATTGGAACATGATAACTGGTGTTGATGAGAGGGCGCTTGAGTTCAACTGACAGTGCTGTGAGGATACCTTTGACAATAATTGTTGGACTCATTGGACTAGAGCAGCGGTTTTCAAAGTGTGAGGCCCAGAGAGCTTCAGGGGAGGCCTGAGAAAAAATAACGAGAAAAAGACGAGTAAAGTGTCGCTTGCACACCTTTTGGCTGTCTGTGGAGACCGAGTTCCCCCACCTCGCCAAAAAGGCTGTAAAAGTGCTCATTCCCTTCACCTCCACCCAGGGGCGGACTGGCCATCTGTGTGTTCTGGAGAATCACAGAACGGCCGGTCGTCAGCGGGCCGTTGACGGTCGGCTCGATTCGCTGACAGCCGGCACCGCCCTTATTTTTTATGTTTTTAAACAACATCATTTAAGTTGCGCTGACAGGCGACAGAGGTCCGTTGTACTTCATTGTCATTGAATAATTTGAATAGCATTCTCAAAGATTGCTGTTTTGCTTGGCCACACATACAGATCTTCCATGACACATTCCTAAAACCAATGCATATCTTTTATATAACATATTTACCATTTATAACTGTCAGTACCTCTGAAGTTATTGATCAAAAAATGAAAAATAAACATTCTTTTTTAAAATCCATTTCTATCTTACCTGGGTGACCTTCTTAGCACATTAGATGTAGCTCTCGGTATGACTCGGTGAGCATACAGAGTGAGGAGTGTTTTATCATGCCAGAGACACCGCAGAGGAGCAGGCCATTGATCTGTGAAAGCACAGTGTCAAACCTCTGCTCTGTGAACAGAGTGTTGACTGCAAGGTTGCACGTTAACTCAAACTTTTGGATCCCAGTGGTTTTAATGCTGCATTTAAAAAAAGGTTGTTTGCACTTCCTTCCTACAAAAGTACGCAAAAAGTTGTTGACTTGAAGTATTGTCATCCCCCAGTCACAATACTCATCCCATAGCTATAGGTAAAGGGTAATTTGATCTTGATGTGAGATGATGTGTGGGGGTGTTCAGGTCTGTTGCTCTGCGTACTTGGCATTTGTCAAATGGTTCAAGGTCAGTGTGTTGACATGGTTGCGTCTTCTATCTGATTCTTGATATCTCATGGGTTTGTGGCCCCAAACTTAAGGCTGTGTTTCTTCTATTTGACGTTGGCTGGCTCCATCCTCAAAACAGTAGGGAAGTTGCGCTAAGGTGGACGAGAAATATGGAGCTAATTTCCTGCCATAACTCCACAAAACAACCTAAACAGGTTTTACAAATGCCTCATGATTCACTAACAAACACAATGTGGTTTTCAAATACAAAACACTGTCTACAAAGTAATGCATTTAGCTTTGCAAAGAAAAAACGTATGTATCAAACAAACGCATAACATTTTTCTAATAAATCATGTTTCACAGACAAATTCAGCATAGGTTTTACAAGTACACAACTTTTTTTTAGAACTACAAAACTTTTTTTTACCATGGCGGAATATTACTGCCAAAAGTCACGTGACTCAATCATGTGACTTTAGGCAGTAATATTCCGCCGTGGTTGTGCTCACACACTCACACATGCTCACTCACACATGCTCCACGGCAGCAGGGGGCGCTACTGAGTCCATTGGGAAGGTGGGAGGTTGAGCAGAGCATGGAACAGCCCTTGCCAGTCTGATGACAGCGGTGTTTTCAATCCAGCGATCTGGGTCAGTGTTATAGTGATAATATTATAAGGTGAATTTAGCGATCACAACGAAAACAGCCAAGACACACATTGAGCCCTGAAAATGAAGGGCTGTAAATATAATAAGCCTGTGGGTATAATGGACAACATTGTAACTAAGGAGATTCAAACTATACAGTGATTCTGCACTGCGGTCATTCAGCCGTCTCTCGCGTTCGGCCTTGTTCAAACTATACAGCGATTCTGCACTGCGGTCATTCAGCCGTCTCTCGCGTTTGGCCTTGTTCAAACATGCTGAAAGACTAGATGAGAAAAATCCACCGAGACGATTTCGGGAAAAATCTCGCAATGTGATGGGAAATTGAAACTCAAGGAACTCAAAAATACTTTCTTTATGTTTATTTTTCTTGCCTGAACCTGATGCAGCACACCCACACAAATACATCCCCATGCATTTTCTATCGATACAAATCTGTTTCTTGAACATCTTGTAAGGCCATGTTCGGTCTACAAGTAAGTCAAGTCAAGTCAACTTTATTGTCAATCTTCCAGTTTGTGTGTACAGACTGAGAGATTGAACTCACCGTTTCTCACAATCCCGAATGTAGAACTGACAATGCTGGCATCATTTCAGAAGGAGACAAGAGCAGTAATGATGAACTGAAGATTGGTGCAGCCCATTCACTTTTCTGCAAGTTTGCCCAAAAAGCTTTTACACCATAAACCACTAATATAAAAAAAGACTCTTTAATCCATTTTTAAACCGTAACGTTTATTTTTCCAGAGGACTTTCCCGTGGCCTAAAGCATTTTTTAATCTTCATTTCGCCATCACATCGCAAAGTCTATGGGCCAAGCGGGACCGTGAGCCTATTAGCTAAAATATGGTAAAGCGGTCTACACCCCAGGAGGACTGTAGAACTGTGCCTCTCCTCTTCCATCTTTAGAGAACTCATCAGGCATCTTGTAGTAAGTGTGCCTCCCACTGGAGATGTAATGGGCATGACCACCTGTGAAGGAACCCCAGGGTTAACCAAGGACGTGCTGGAAGGGAATATACCTCACAGCTGGTCCGTGAAACACCTGGAGATCCCACAGTTGGTGTAAGTTGGCCTGCAGAAGCATGTCGGCTCTGCCCGGCAACAATGCAGCTCCACTATAGCTGCTAGCAAACAGAGATGTTTATACTGTATATCCATTCCTTGGGGTACACAATCATTTGCCATCCATCCATCCATCCATGCAATTATCCAAAAGCAAGCCACACATGAGCTGCACACATTCCAATTTTTCTGCCACCATATCTCCCCTGAAGATAAAGTATCCCGGTGACCGGTGCCTTTGAGCCACAAACCCCTCCATTTCTCCATTGCTCACTCTCGCTATCCCTCCATCGGCAGCTGAGCGGGGCGTCGGGATGCTATCACGCCCGAGGCAATCAGAGATACAGTCATATGTCACAAATAGGTGTCAACTCTTATTACAGTGGGGAGGGGGTTGAAGGCAAGTGAAAACTCACTTATCAGAAAGGACATAGCTGTGTCGCCCATCTCCCCCCCACCTCAGTCGTTTTCTCCATTTGCCCGGCCTGTGCTGGAAATCGCCTTTTTTTTCTTTACAGGCCAGCGATATTTGACCAATAACACAAATGTAATACCTATCCCCTCTACTCCCCGCCACTATCCCAGTTGATTTAATGGACCTGTAAACAGCAAGTCTATTTTATTCCACTTTTTTTTTTAGATTGGAAGTGAGCCTGCGGGTATTAGAATGACATACAGGGCTTCATCTCTACTTTCATACGCTAGCCTTGACTATTATCAAGTTATTTGTTGGAAATTGGTATGATTTATTGCTTGGTGTTAGTTTTGGCCCAGTTCAGCAAAGTTGGTGTGGGAAAAGTTTTCATATCGCTTATCATCTTTTTCCATTTATTGCTTTTCCTGTCGCCTCTAGGTGTTTTGTGGTTAGTGTTTCTGAGACAGAGTTTCAGGGTCATATTTAAACAAGTTATTGTGAAATTATAACAAACGCAGTGTGGAGTAACAAGTTGTTGATGCTTTGAATAGCTGTCTTGTGTCTACAATTTGTTCAATTTGACAAAGGAGCATTTACGGCAATATGACAACACAGTAACATCATTTCATAAATGTCCAAAGCCATCTTATAGATGAACATGAAAGCTTTGTATCTTGTTGATTGATCAACTTTGAATTATGCACTGACGTGGCAAATCGCTGTTCTTTCAAACCGTTGAATTGTGCACCAAAGTCAAACAATCTGACATGATCTGAGAGAATGAAATCCTGATCTGTGCAAGGAATAAACAAATTGTACAATTGCACACAGGAGCTGAACAACAGACTTGCATCATACATGTTTTATGGTACGTTGACTTTTCTGCTCCATGTTGCAGCTCTTATAGCCCGGGGTCATGGTAACATTTGATAACAAACAGCGCTTCAGTAGCTAACAAAGCAATTCAGCTGTGTAGACAGTATAGTCACTCCATACAGTGCATCCATGTTAGAAATGTTCCGCTCTTAATGTGGCATTCAGTGCAGAGATAATAACGTTGTATATAGGGAAGAAGTGTGTTAGTGTGCATAAACTGTATTTAAAGAATGCTATTTGAGTAAAAATGTGGACAATGTATTGGATCAAAATTAGGTTTTACTTTCATTAAAATCTTAATGTCAATGTGACCCTTTCAAGACAACTTGAAACATTAAATCAAGACAGCTTACAGCAGTTTATATAGCTATGACAAAATGAATCAATAGATAAACTGGCTGTTGCACTCATTAATACTCTGACTGAATATGGCAGTTTCACCAATACAGCTTTTAAATTCATTGTCTACCTAATGTTGTCTAATTGAATAATCAATTAACCCCATAATTCCATAAATATGGGGTTACACACAAATAACCGCTGTACATATTAAATGGAATTATGCCATTTAGCCTAGTTTGCTGCTCTGCTCTGCACATGTGGCCCAGAGCCCCAGCTGTTGCTGAATGAGTTTCAGTTGTACCACGTTTCAGTGCTTTTCTGTGTAAAGAGAGGATCAGTTAGTGACCATTGTCCTTTAAAGGGAAGATATTCTGGTTTCAGGTTTATATGTGTATTTTGTACCTCTACCTTTTTAAACTGCTTAATGTTTAAAAAGGTCTTCATTTTTCTCATACTGCCTGCATCTCTTTTGACCCTCTGTCTGAAACCATTTACATGCACACAAAAATAAATACAGTGTAAGGACTTAAACAAATACAAATAATACCCCACTCAACTCCATGTTCAACAGTTCCCTCCCTCTTGCATGCTCTTCACCATTATCGCAAGCCATCTCCCTATATTTCTTCCGATCTGCTCAGCAGCTCTTGGATTTTATCACTCTTTCTCTCCGTCGCCATCTGCCTCCTCTTTGCGTCAGAGGCTCTTGGATGCCGCTTTCGTCCTGAGAGACGGCGAAAAATCACCTAGCGAGGACAAGTCAGCCATCAATCTTACTCGACGCCGTTCCTTCGCTCACCCTCTCCTTCTCTCCTTCACTATTGCTTCCTCTTTGTCCAATCTCTATCTCTGTCGGCCTGTCTCTCCCCCCCCCCCTTGCCTCTCTAATCCCATCTTCAGTCAAGGCTGGACATGTTGCGATGGCCCTCCTTCCTCCTCGATACCAAGCAACCACACCAATATAACCCTCCTCTCAGCCCTCTCCTTATTACTCCTCCTCCAGATAGGATCTCCAGGAGGCTTCAAGCCATTGTATTTCTCGCTCTTCGTCCTTCAGTGACCGTCTTTAAAGAATTGATCCGGATAGGAGATGGCTTAGCTAAAGCCACAACGGAAATCCTCAACTGATGGTTGCTCAAGGGAGGCTATCCTAGCTTAGCTGTTGCTTTTGGCCCCCTAAAACTGACTAAAACTCACCAAGATGATGTTGGTTCTACTGTAAGCCAACGCACAATTAAGCTGCTTTTGAAATCTCTGGCTAAGATCCATAAAGATACAGTTGTGGATTAGGTATGAACCTTGTTGAACACTTAAGGGTCTCAAAAAGGCGGGCCAGGTTACGGCCTCTCTTTCAGTGGCTAATGTCCGTGTGTGGAGCCTGGGGATCACACAGGGGTTTTAACCTACCCTGTCAGCCTAAATTAATGAGCTAATTAAAGGCTCAGGTGGAATTAGCAGCAGACACCTTAAGTGCCCTCGAGGGCAGTCAGATAGGCAGGCAGGAAGCAAAGCTACAGTATAGCTAGGGGACAGATGCTGCCGTAGAAAGCTGTGGCGAAGAGGAAAGGTCAACACGGACAACTGTTGTTCAGTAGGAAGTCGTGTATATATAGAGTTGGCATGGTGACAGGGCGATGATTTAGTTGGAAAAATTACAGCGGTTTGTTTTCCGCATCGGGTCTGTGGTGATAAGTGATCAGGTGAACATAAGGGGAATTTAGGAGGCTCTTTTAGGGAGTTTAATGTGATTATATTACATAGACTGCTGCAGTCATAAAATCACCCAATTTAAAGCACCCATAAAAAGACTCCCCCTGGAATAATATTCAGATGATAGATCCTTAATACTTCCCTTATAGCTCACTGGCTCGTTCCTTTGGCTGGGGTTTGGGGATCTCGTCTTCTTCTATTCTTGCAATATCACCCTTTTTTAAATGAAAAGAACAAATGTATCAACTATATAATAGTACAAAAGGAACATTAACGTAAAGACATGCATCATCTTCTATGAATCCCTTGTGCATTAGTAGATCATTTATATCAGGGTTGGCAGGGACTTACAATGAAGACTGTTTTAAGAGGTTTAATTACAGAATGTACTGTAAAAACAGCAAATGGCTCTCGTTAAAAAAGATTGCCGCCAAAAACCTAAAAACCCCTTAAACTTAAAACAGTTCTCATATTTATGTCTTCTAAAATGTCTGACCTTGACTATACCGACTTGTATTAGGACACGGTTTATTAGTAGAGAAGTATTTTAACATTCCTTTGCTATTTTTATTCAAACGTATCTCAAATACTTTCCAATTGAAAAATCTCCACCTTCTTATGGTTAGATTCCTTGATAGAACAAATAGACGGTAAAAATACGTTTTTATTTGGGGACAAAACCTCATCAAAACGAAGTAAGTGTGCTTATCGTAAGATGTCTGGGGGTCTTTGACTTGAAAAGCTTTTCAAACACGGCCCACGATGGATGCATATCGTTTTACAGGTAGGAACAGAGCAGAGCTGAGGGGTGGAGCGACTCCACATTACTGATTGAGTCTGAGACGCAGGTGGGTTTTTAACCTGGCGTTTTTCTAATTCAAAACACGGCGGGGAGGCCCTGAGTCGTTTTCTCAGGCAAACACATGAACGCCTTATTACATTCGCAGTAATCATTTTCCGTCCATCGGGCAAAGCTAATTAGGTTCCCCGCTCACACTGTCTTTCCAGTGTCAATGATATCTCATCGGAGAGAGCGTTATTATAGAGAACATAGCCTGTGGGTGTTCCTATCAATGACATCCACTGTCTATGCTTTCATGTATGTGTTCACGAATGCCTCCTCAGAGACGCTCTCAGAAATAGACATAAAAGAGAATTATATTATTTTTCAAATTTATAACAACTTAGTCGCAGCTAAAAGTCAGTTAAGGTAGCACATTGATTGGATCACAAAAAGACAGCGAAACACTTGACCTGCACTGCCTCCATTCATTTTGAAATGGAAGTGGGTGGGAAGTTGGTCATATCTAGCTTGCCCATTTTCGACTTTATCAGAGAATTACCATCCATACAAAAGCACACATAACTTGGAGTACAAGGTACAAGGCCTGGCACATTTCTAAGTATCGGAATTTCCATTATTTCCTTTTGAAATGATTTACTAAAGATTTAATAAAAAAGGAAAGGCCACACAGCTGAAATGTTAATTGAAATACAAATAAATGTGAAGGTCAGTATACTGTTACCTAAACCGCAATCGAACCTAAAAATGTTCTAAAATACAATGTCAAGTGTATAAATGTTGGCCATCAAACATCTATAGCAATGCATTTTCTTGCTTCAAAGAAAGCTAAATCAATATATACGAGCAAACACGTGAAACTCCGACTATCATGTCTAGAAATACCCAATAAACAAGGTCAAAGATGATGTAGCTAAAACAACTAAATTCCTAAACATTTTTTATACATATAGTATACAGTATGTATACAGTATGCATCTTAAATGACATTACATCATTTCTCCTATGCCTGTTCACTTGGTCATACTGAAATATACATGATTTGTAGCTTCTTAAAAAGACTTGTAGGGCAAAATAAAATGAGCCTGTGAAAAAGTTGTTTTTGATTTAATGTCTATTTATTGAATCTGTACGATAGTGGAAAACTTTGCGCAGTGGTTGCTATCGGTCGTCCTTACAGCGTGTCCTCTGGTGTCAGTCAATAGTTTGGTTCCTGCAGGTTTGACTTTTCTCCTCTAACGCTTGACAAGAGACCCGTTGTGTACTCTGTTGGACTGGCTCCCTCCCCCTCTCTCCCATCTCCCCCCTCTCTCTTGTCTCTCATATGGGGGTTATCCACATATGACACCTGCCTGGGCGGCACTGTTGAAGGGATCTGACATTTCATTCTCACCTGCAGATACGACCCCCTCTCTTTTCTCACCTTTACACTTTCACCTGGAGTGTTTACGCTCAGTTCCCTCCGTGCCTACAGTCCAAACACCATCCAAATGTCAGAGAAAGTAAACCGCCAAGCAAGGCACATTCTTTACCTACTTTAAACCCATTTATTTTAATTCTGGCTTGCCCATGTTTCAGAAAAGTCCACCACAAGGCAAAGGTGAATTCATATAACTGACATTTTCTGCAGCAATATTCCTCTTCGTATTCCTTGTCTTCCTCTTCTCCTTTTTTTTTTCAGGCTCAGTGAACTGAGGGAAAATGACATTTAATTACAGGAGAGCAGTCACGCAGTTCGGCTAATTACGATCCCGGGAGTTCAGTCATCATATCTAATTAACTTTCCCCTTTCATGAAAGCTTAATGCAGCACCATAGCTACGCGCTGCATGTGCCACACTTCAGGAATATTGTCAACTCTTTGGAAATTAATTTGAAAATTGTTATTTCTTTTTTTTCCTTTTACCTCCCTTAATTTCCAAAACAAGAAGTCGCTGTTTCTTTAAACCTTTGTTTTCCCTTTGATGTTGGTGTTATTTATGAGACGACAGAAGATATTCATAATTGATCTAAGCCTGCATTATGCTTAAATATAAATGAATATAATCAATCACTGGGACGGCGGTGGCAATTCACAGCCGTATTGATTGTTAAAAGCACACTGCATAGTCTGATTCACATTCATTATGACACTCTCAGAGGACAATCAATTCATTATTATGCTTGCCCTTGACCACATTGTTAGTGTGCTTACTGGGGCATAATCCTTATAGTGCTCGTGTATATTCATTGATGTTGTCATTTTTCATAAATGAAGGGAATCAGACTTTAAGACCTAATTCTGTCCTGCTTTGTGCACTTCTTAGAACAATGTCATATTGCCTTTTCACTTGCTAAATACATAGTCAAATACATTCTTGTTAAGATATAGTTCAAAACAAACCCATTGGAAAACCACCAAATTGCCACTTAGTTTAACACGATGTGACCTCTACACATACAGTAGAGCCCCTTTTTGTACCTATTTGTCGTTGAGCGGGGTCCTATGTGTCCTGCTTTATATGCTGATGTTGTTGATGGGATGTGCGTGTCTCTCCCTGAGAACTGAGATCGCACTCGAGCAGAAACCACAGTGCTAATTGGTGGCTTGAAATCCCGTCAGTGGAGCCTCAGCTCTATAAAGGTCAACTCAACTCATAAAATTGAGTGCTCACTTGTTTTTTTTATTAACAGGGCTGACCCAGAAAATCAAATGAGAAATTACACATACTGTAAGTGTTGTTGCCTATAGGCCTGTTGAAGTCACAAAGGTTAGCTTTTAGTTGCTTGTTACATTATCTTTGTATATGTTCAAATGTAAAAAAAAAACGGTTTGTAGGCTACTACCTTTCGGGTCAGAAATAAAACATTTATAGGAAATAATATGGGAAATATAAGCTGTGAGTATAAGCTTCTTTAAAAAGAGAATATTGATACTTTTCAGTGGTCTGTACACACTAAATGTAAAGACACAGCAAGGAGATGGTTAGCTTAGCTTAGCATAGCATAAAGGCCAGAAGCACGGGGAAACGGCTAGCCTGGCTCTGTCCAAGAGTCACAACATCTGTCTGACAACTGAAAAGCACCATAAGTAACATGTCTTGCTTGTTTAATCCATGAAAAACATTTTAAAATACGTTTAACCGTCTCCAGTTAGCTTAGGCATAGTCGGTACAAATAACCTAGCTCTCTTTTAGCCCTTCTTTCTAGTCGTTATGGTAAGATAATGACTGGCTGAAGCATTCTATATACTCCTGTAAACATATAGGCTGTGTGTGGCTTTAAAAGCTCCTCTTGTGTTCTACTAACACCAACACCCACCCTCTCAGAGCTGCTGAAGTATAATGATGACACAACATGCCAAGCACATAGGTGTGCTGGTGAAGCATTACACTTACCGGTGGCCCCTATACAGTACATCCCGCCCCCCCTCTCCTCACACAGCGGAGACATGACAAATGTTAGTGGCCTGCCATAATGCTGCAAACATCAGCGAACCCCACAAGGAGGATTAATGCCTCATCTGGCTTTTATTACGCTGTCCTGCCGTCCTTCGCAGGCAAGCCATTCATCCTTGTAAGATGTCCGTATCTGCTCTCAGTGTGGCGCGTTCGCCGTGCGTCTACTCCTGTGTACCTGCGTTTGCATGTGTTATGTATGTATGAAAGTCACTTGCTGCGTGTGTGAGATCCTAAAAGTTCATCCCAGAGGGGGTTAAATCACTTGTCCAGTGGCGGGCTTTCCAGGGCCATGTCTGGCTTGTCTTATCAATCTATCGACGTGGCACCTGCGCGAGGAGCCGATGCAGGAGGCGGCTCCTTCGCCCCACCACACAGGAATACTAATGCGGATGCAGATAGCTTTTGCTTTGGCCACCTCAGCAGACATTGATCCCCCTGCGGACTTCTATGTGGGTAACAGATGGACTGTCACCTCTGAATGAGAGGAGATTGGGACACGTCCCCTCACATCTCCCTCAGTGGGGGGGGGTGCAGACACTCCCTCCGTTCTGTCCTGCTCATCCGTCCGTCCTTTGTGTCTAAATGGCCCTGCTTGCTCTTTCCTCACCACACACTTTGAAAATCTGTCCAACAGCAGTGCATTATTTAAAGACAGCGAACCTCTAAGCCTATTTGAGAGGTTCAAATACATAAAGCCACAGAGGGAACATTTTCTGTCTTTCTTCATTTAATTAAGGAAAGGACGGGGGCGGGGTTAGGTTGAGTCCTCTCTCTGTCACTGGAGAGCAGCTGGAGTGATAAAGAGTGTGAGGTAGTTCATGATGATGGTCTTTATAATGCACTTTCTCCCAGTTATGGAGAGTCACTGAACTAAAGGTGTGTGTGGGAGTAGTTCAGTGCACAATGCAGTTTATTGTACCACAGCAAAGATGAAGCAATACCAATGCACACCATTTTTTTTTTATCATATACACACAAGTAGAGTATTTTTACCTGAGTCTATACATGTATAAATAAAGACATCAGAGTTAAAAAATAAATCAAATGAAGGATAATTACATTTATTTTCACTAATTGATCCTTTATGCTGAATATTTGAGGTTTCCAGCATCACAAATGTTCGGATTTCCTCTATTTTTATTATTTATGTTTAATATGTTTGGGTTTTGCACCATTACCCATGATAAATAATTTAATGACATCACTTCGGGTCGTATAAATTGTGTTTGTTATGTTAAAAAAAATGAATCGATTAATGTAAAACACAATCATCAATAATCAAAATGATAATTATTTGAAGCCTTTTTCAAGAATTATGACAAAAAGGAAATCCCTTTACAACTCATTCCGACATCTTTATTTTGCTGACTAAGATATCTCAAATATTTTTTTTATTTGATATTCAAACGTAATTAAATCCATATTAAAAACAAATGGGATTACCCGGAGGTGTTATAAACTCACCTGTTGCTGTGCTAAATCACCTCTCTTCTTCAAATCTCACTTATCAGCCAGCAAGGCTCCTGCAAGGCATGGAGAGGAGCTATGCAAATGACGGGGAAGGAAAGGCCAGATCTAATCTTAAGGTTTATTCTAATTAAAAGCGATTTACGTTCCCTGAGAGGGGAAGCTTAATGTCCTGTTCTCAGAGGAGATGGCGATCCTAAAACTCAATTAGGTAGGAGAAGATGCACTTGGGTAAAGTTTACTCTGGATGGAGCTGCTTAACATGCAGCGTAGGAGCAGGCAGGGAAACCAGAGAAGGACGGAGAAAAGTCAAGGTTAAGGATAGGCTACATCACGTGCTTGTACTTTAGGCAAACATAACCTCAGACCTCCATTAAACACTTCACTTCCAATATTGTTTTTCTTTTTATATCAGTGTAATCCATCAAAAGCTACATTTAAACTTCACATTTTCTTAGGAGAGAGGTGGTTGCCAAAATGTCTTCAAAAATAGTTTGATGATGTTTTCTAATTAACACAAGTGTTGCATATTTTTGATAAATTATTTTATTGTGTCAAAGCATTTTGATCAAAAAATGAATAATTGTGTGATCTAAAACCTCCGCTACAGCTGTACATCTTTTATCAAGCAGCAACAGATTCTTTAATATCACACTGTCGTTTGAATAGATAAAGAAATGCAAACTAACGGAGCCAATCATCTCAGGATCTGTTGGATCCTGGTCAACAGGAAATAAGTCTAACGCTTAGATTCCCCGTCTTTAAAAATAAATGTGTGTGTGTGTGTGTGTCTGAGAGCAGATGTTTTGGTAACTCTTGTTGTTACGCTCACATACACCTGCAGAGCGTTCATGACAGCCATCGCATTACATCATCATGTTGGATGAGTGAGCATGCTCAGCGTGACCAAGATCGTGTGTGTGTGTGTGTGTGTGTGTGTGTGTGTGTGTGTGTGTGTGTGTGTGTGTGTGTGTGTGTGTGTGTGTGTGTGTGTGTGTGTGTGTNCTACAGGAGAGTTCTTCAGAATTTATTGTGGCATCTCAACCCTGTGGTCAAACCGTGGCCCGTGACATGTCTTGTGAATTCTCCGGCCGAAGCTCCAAATAAACATTTGGAGCTTCGGCCGGAGAATTCACAAGACATGTCACGGGCCACGGTTTGACCACAGGGTTGAGATGCCACAATAAATTCTGAAGAACTCTCCTGTAGTTCCAGGTTTTAACTAGTTCAGAGTATAATAATCAACATTCTTCAATAGATAGACTAAACAGCTGAGGACACTGAATCACAGTTGTCGCTTATGGCTCGGGGTCATCTACACCCCGAGAAGAATGTGTTCCAGGTGTCCAACAACAATAACTATCTTTGAAGGAGAGTTGCCCGGTCATAATCTGGTAACAACAACAAAATGCTAGGGCATCCCAATGAGCCCATCCTTATGGGAGATAACGGCTGCTCAAGGTTGGGCATCTGCGTCAGAGGGCGAAGGAGGACATGCAGGGAAAATTATTCCCCAACAATAAAAAATAACATATTCATTTATTCAGCAAACTCATATAGCCATTATTTTCTATGATAAAGTACCGAAATAAAAAAAAATTGCTGTAGCACTCACCTGTATGAAGTCCTCCTCTCTGCTCCAGAGTTATCTGCTCTGCTCCTTTATTCTCAGTACATTATACAACCAGTCCTCTGCACTTTCAGATAAATAAAAAGGGTTAACGAGGTTCTGCAGATCCACCATGAATGCACCTGTTGGTGACATCCAGGTGTGTTTGATCTCGTTCACATAGCGTGCTACCGCGTGCTATGCGGGCGGTGCATTATTATGACCGTTTCTTACACTGTTTTGCTTTATACTCTTCTCTTACTGACTTGTTTTTAGCCACAGCTCAGAAAACCGTGAGAGAGATACTTTCAATCATAAACACGGCTGCAATTAAAGTCTACCTTTGCTCCATACCGGATGTGTAACGAGATAAATGTTAGCTATCAACTTTTGCAACAGTTATCTGCTGCCCCTAGTGGCCAAACATGTTATTGGTTTGAACCATAGGTTTAAACGTTTCAACCTTATATATACAGTCTATGGTTTAAACGGTTTAAATATGCACACTGACTAGCTAGGTCAAAACTAGAGATTCAAAGCACTAGTTTGACTTTTTTACTGACAGGAAAATGTGGATGGATAGGGGAATAACAATTACAAATGTATGGAACTTAAAATGAAATACAAATAAACCACATTAACTTGAGAATGTAAACCATAGGCCTACAGGGTGAACAAAAACGCTGACTAGTTCTTCGTTTTTTCAGTAGGGCCTGGCTCATTTCGTGGCATCTGCAGGCAGTGGCAAGTACTTCCGGCATCTGCCACAGAGGCCACTACTCCGTGGCATCTGTGGCAAGTACTTCCGGCATATGCCACAGATGCCACAACTTGCCGAGGCATCTGCCGCTGCTCAACGGGAGTTGCCACAAGCCACAAGATGCCAGAGTAAGAGAAGGTTTACTGTAGCTGCCACTCGCCTTCCGTGGCAAATGCTGCTATTTAAACCGGTATTTATTGTGTAAAATGTCGCTGTTTAGGCATGACTTTATCGAACTGATCTGTACACAGACAGGACTGATGTGCGATCTCTATTTTTCAAAAAGATTATACATTATCATTTCTATTCAATTTTACTCGGAGCATGGTTTGCTGAAATAAACAAACGTGCTATATTTATGATGAAATATTGGCGAGTGAGGGTTGCAACGCCCTTGGCAATTGTCGCTTCTTGAGGGGAGTTTCTGCTTGCTACGATAAACCAGGTGTATTATGACTAGTAAAGACAAATAATTAACAAATAAATATCTGTATTGACACAGCAACGTGTACACTAGTTTTATTAGACTTGGCTACAGACTTAGGGCAGCTGTAACTGAACAGACACATTGGAATAACCTATGGATTAACTTCAGCAGCGTTTTTATCGTTTTAATGTCATTGAAGACCACTTTTGACCAGACTACGACACAGGTGAGCCATGTTAGCGTTTTTAGCTAACTAACGCCATATATTTTGATGTATGTTCTTGTTATTATCTCCGAGAGTTCGTATAATTGAGTGATAATGAAGGGTACCCCTCGATTCTGTGTCACCTTACGATGTGAAACGATGTGTTGGATGTGCAGCAAAGATAAATAATAAGGTTTTGTGAGTGAATTTCGGTGCTGTCATCATTTTTCGCTCGTTGCTAGTTCAGAGGCTCAGCGTTAGCATTGTGGGGTTTTTTTTGAATTTTTTTTTTTAAATGATCAGTTAGATGAGTTTCTTCCCGTTACATGGATATNTGAGTGTGAGTGTGAGTGTGCGTGTGCGTGTGTGTGTGTGTGTGTGTGTGTGTGTGTGTGTGTGTGTGTGTGTGTGTGTGTGTGTGTGTGTGTGTGAGTCTTCACCGGTTCCCATATGCCATGCGTGTGAGTGAATGACTCACCTCCAGTGATAGTTTGGGATTGCAGAAGAAGAAAGATGGGGTTGGAGGTTAATCTGAGGTCGGTACAGTTCATCAGTTTGCTGAAGTGATGTGTGGCAGCAGCAGCATGCAGGTAGAGCCTGGGGAGCTGGAAAGAGAACTGCAGCATAAACAACACACACTAATAGCAAGGAGAAGTAGACAAATACACTCTGCAAAGGAAAAACATGAGGCTTTTCTGACAGTTGGAGACATCATTAATGTTGTACCAGCTATTTTGTTTTCATTGAAATAGCAACCTGTTAGCTGTGTTTTCTGTGATAACTCAGCCTTTTGCAAATGAGTACAGGCATGGAAGCAATTTTAATGATTTGAGAGTCATGCATGCAATGAGTAATGAAGGTCACCAATATGTGGACTATTATAGTGAAGAACAGCATTATTAACAGTGTGTTTTCTAGCTATTTTTAGCCTGAAAAAGCTAGGAATAACAGTCAGAACTTGAACAAAAGAAATCAGGCCAAGTGCTGAAATTCAATGTGGTTAGCCCCAAAGCTAGCAACAACAACAGCCCACGCTCACTTAAAGTGGACCTGCTATTTTAAATTTGGCGACAAGTTTGTTTGAACAGCAGCCAGACATCCAGATGTATTTGTATTGTTATATTGAAAAGCTGTACTCCCATTGGCTGTAAAGGAAGAATATTTGGAAGTTGTGATACATTATTGGGGCTGTAATTGTGCAAGATATCCAACGCTAAAATCTTCTTGTGGTGTCAACAAATCTTCACTGTGCTAGTGTGTTAGCATGCTGATGTTAGCACTCAGTAGTTGGAGACAGCATTACAAAGCAGCGAGCAAGGATGTAGACTCTTAGTCATGCAAGCTTAATTGTTACCTAACGACTTGAGGAAATATTAATTATAAAGCCTATATTCCAATTGTAAGAGTATACCTTAAGCAAAGGAAAAGCACCTCAAACACTGTGTGCTTTGTTCGGCTCTTTGTAGAGAGGGCATGCAGTTTTGACAGTGACGGCAGGAAAAGGAATAAAAAGCCATTGCGGTTAAGAATGCTAAGCCTCCAGAGGCGCAGCTTCTTCTGCTCCCAAATGAAAAGACCCAGAGTGAGACCTGGCATACACTCTGTTGGATTACAGGGAAATGCCTTCCATCAAAACACTGATTACAGCACCTCTTAGCCAATGAGCATGCAATGAGGAAGCCAAATGAATGAATAATTATGGCAAGGAGAAGCTGGAAGGAAGGTGAGGCAGAGGAAGAATAAAAGGAGGAAGGGTGAGATTGAAAGGGGTGGTAGTTTGCAAAACAGGCATTGAAAAGTCTGACATTCATGAATAGTTAAGTATTCATGAAGTGTATGCTTAGATAGGATTTAGTCTCACAATAATGCATGCAGTGATCAGTACATTTTCTTTTCAAACTCACCCAAAAGCTTCTTTGAAGAATCTGTAAAGAAGAGGGAGGCTCAGTAGGTACGTATTATAAGAGCACACTTCTGAATAGCAACATTTTTTTTATCCCAAAGAAGGCTCTATGAATAATAGGAAGCCCGTTAACAATGAGGTCAATGGAGCGTTCAAATAATTCAGAAAGCATCTGTGAAATGAATAGATGAGCAAGGCTTGTATTGAATTAAGATTTTTCTTCATTTGAATGTTTTGTTTATTTTTGGCTGGAATTGGTGCAATAAGGGGCTCCAGTTACAATGCAATTCAGCTTCCAAAGGGAGCTCGATTTTATTGACTTTATTCTGAGTCAAATGAATACCTCCTCACCATCGCAGCAGCGCCTTCGCATCGTTTTTGAATGAAGGGCTGAACTGTGAAGCAGAGGTGGGGACTCGAGTCACATGACTTGACTTCGACTCGAGTCGCATATTTTTGGACTTGAGACTTGCTTGACTAACATTGATAAAATACTTGACTTGGACTTGGTATTCATGACTTGAGACTTGACTTAAGCTTGAGACAGATGACTTGAAAGAACTTGACTGTTTTAAATTAAATATTTGCGTTTGTTTTTGTATTGAGATATTACGTTTAGTTTTTCGAAAAACGTGATTATAGCACCATGCGCGCCAAACCTGGCAACCCACAGAAGGCAGGAGTCTCAGTTAACATGGCAGCGGCTAGCTTTGCTCCAAAAATAGTCAAGTTTGGATTCAAGGATTATTTTGTCGATGACGCTAATAAGAAAAGAATAGCGGTATGCAGGGTCTGCAGCATAAAGATCAGTGACGCGACCACCACAACATCCAACTTCATTCGTCTCTACAGAAAAACCACAGAGAAAGGTGCGTGCATGTGTTGTGTTAGCTAGAAAGCTAACGTTAAGTTTGAGCTACGTTAGACTTGGTTTCAAATCGATTAAGCATTGCAAAGAGAAACGGTAAATGAACACTAGAACCGCCAAGGGATTCATTTGTACTAACCCTGATACTGACGGGCTGTCAGGAGAGAGAGAGAGAGAGAGAGGAAAAGAGATGCCTCGTTTATTTCCCCTGTGTTATTATCAGAAGTTACTGTGAACTTTTGAATAATGTAATTCATCTACTTTTAGTAGTTTGTTTAAATGTTTTAATTATGTTGTTTTTGTTTGTAGAAGTGCATCATTCCTTGATTTATTGTAAAATGAATCTGAACTTTTTGATCTGTTATGATGATAAACTGAAGCAATTTCAAAATGAACCCAATTAAGTGAGTTTTAAATCGTCCTACTTAGTTTATAAGGAAATTATGAAGAGGAACAAATTAAATGATTTGAAAATGATCTCTATGTAGGTGCTGACGCTGTTGGCGGTTCTAGTGTTAACAGACATTTAAATATGTGTAATGGCAAATGCCATATATGATTTTCTTACCTGGAATTCTGCCTTTTTGAACAGAC
>NW_011346006.1:0-5100 GCF_000735185.1 Notothenia coriiceps | reverse complement strand
AGAGACACTACATACTGATATACACCTGAACATCAGCAGGAGAGGACTCTTTAAAGTAGAGACACTACATACTGATATACACCTGAACATCAGCAGGAGAGGACTCTTTAAAGGAGAGACACTACATACTGATATACACCTGAACATCAGCAGGAGATAACTCTTTAAAGTAGAGACACTACATACTGACATACACCTGAACATCAGCAGGAGAGGACTCTTTAAAGTAGAGACACTAAATACTGATAAACACCTGAACATCAGCAGGAGAGGACTCTTTAAAGTAGAGACACTACATACTGATATACACCTGAACATCAGCAGGAGAGGACTCTTTAAAGTAGAGACACTACATACTGATATACACCTGAACATCAGCAGGAGAGGACTCTTTAAAGTAGAGACACTACATACTGATATACACTTGAGTATAATACGTCCTCTTTTATAACATATATAACATGGAATGGAAGCCAGCTTTTGCGGCAAGTAAAAGAACCAATGACAAACGACTGGCCTTCATCTTCCTCCTTCTGTATCCCAGGAAATAAATTCCCCCTCCAAGAAAACTAAAAATGAATTTCCCTCCAACTCTATCTTATCCGCTGTGTGTGTGTGTGTGTGTGTGTGTGTGTGTGTGTGTGTGTGTGTGTGTGTGTGTGTGTATCCGCTAAGACTGAATAATATTTGGACAGGTGTTCGTTCACACACATTAACTTCAAGGGGTTCCATAAAGACGAGGGCTCCTACCCTGCAGTGTGTGTGTGTGTGTGTGTGTGTGTGTGTGTGTGTGTGTGTGTGTGTGTGTGTGTGTGTGTGTGTAATCCCTAACAATAAAAAACTGTTTAGCACCAATTTTCCTTCACTTTTAAAACCTGCTTTTTATGCCAGATTCAGACAACTGTTGGAGGCCACATCTGGAGGACAGATGTGGTCGCAGGGCTTGTTCTCTCTGCCTTTGACTTACTCTCTCTTTCTCGCGTCCTTCCCTTCCCTCCCTCCCCCCCTTTTTTTCGCTTTTTGGGAAACATGAGAGCTGGGCTAATTCTCTCCCTCTCTCCCTGTCTCTCTTCTCTCTCTCCCTCCCAGCGGGACCACCCACATTCGGAAACGCCTCGCTGTTCCCAAGGCAGCGCCGGCAGAGAGAGATGTAAGGATGGGTTATGACTGACGGTTTTAGCAGAGTATCAATTACATCAATGTCAAAGCAGCCATAACCTGCCGCTGAGAGCCGAGGAGAGTCTGTTAACTGCAGCAGGAACTCTTGTTGACGACAGGCACTCGCTTCAGTCTGCAGAATATCTAATACATTAAATAAAGAAACAGCTGCTTTTATTCCATCGTGTAATCACATGTATGTCAAAGCCATACACTGCCTTTGTTTCAGGGGTAAAGTCGGCTCCTTAAATTCCTTAATCTTCAGTCTGCATGAAACTTCTTACATATTTTTAACGTGTAATTTAGCTGTTATTTGAGAATTGCTTACATGAGCAATTTGGGGTTAAGTATCTTTGAGAGAGGACACTTTGAGATGTTTGCTGCTTGTTGACTTCAGGAACTCTTGTTGACAACATGCAGTCGCTTCAGTCTGTAGAATATTTAATGCATTCAACAAAGAAACGGCAGCTTTTATTTACTTGGTAGCAGAAAGTAAATAAGTAAGTTCCATCGTGTAATCACATGTATGACAGAGCAATACACTGCCGTAGTTTCAGGGGCAAAGACGGCTCCTTAAATTCCTTAATCTTCATTCTGCATGAAAGCTCTTACATATTTTTAACGTGGTATTTAGATTTTATTTTAGAAATGCTTACACAAGCAATTTGGGGTCTGCAGAATATTTAACGCTTTACAAGAATGCATCATAAATTCCGTCATGCAATTACACACACTGTATGTCAAAGGATTAAAGTGCTCAGAGTTCATGCCGCTTACATTCTTACATTCTTTTGAACATGTTATTTAGCTGAAGCTTTTTCCTAAGTGACTTACATACACTTTAATTCCATAGTTTGCCAACAGGAGTGATTTGGGGTTAGGTATCTTTCCCAAGGACACTTCCACATGTTTGCAGTTTGCTCACTATGCGCTCACTTCAGTCTGCAGCTCATTTAATGCAGTACACAAATGCATCTTAGGAAATAAGTGCCATTGAGCAATTACGTATATGAAGAAACAATAACCTGCCTTAGTTTGGGAGGAGAGACGGCTCCTTCAGTTCTTTAGAGTTCATGCAGCACTCATGTTATTTAAGACGTGACTACGGGAGCTACTTGGGGTCGTAACATTTGTGTCGCTGCATGTAAACAACATGCACTGCTTTCATCCTGCAGATTATTTAACGCATGACAAAAATGCATCATATAATTGTGCAATTAGATAAGCAATAACCTGCTTTTGTGTAAAAGGGAGAGTCAGATAAGTTCATGAATCTCTTCCTAACTGTATCCACTGCAGCATATTTAATGCATCACAAAAATGCATCTTAGGAAATAAGTGCAATGGAGCTTGTTGAAGCTGGCTTTAATCTCAAGAATAATTGAAAAATGACTAACTAGAGTCCAGCATTTTACTCAAAACAGCTGCTTTTTTATGTTTGGTAAGCACTTAATAGGAATATTTTAATCTAATCTCATTTTAGAAGTTAAGGACCATTATGCAATTAGATCAATGTGAAAGCATTAAACTGCCAATGTGTACGGAGGAGACTTGGGGAGATGACACGGGACGGGTTCGGATACAAAAGGTAACTGTGTTCCCTCACAGTTGCATACAAAAGTGGAAAAACGGGTTTGGCTAGCAGGATGAAACGCTACAATACATTTTAATCTTCCCGAGTTTCCAAACATCAAGAAAAACGAGTCTCGGGGAAACCAGAGCTGATTTTCCAGGACAACATGGTGGATCCTGCAGCTTATTCATACATTACCACATTATTTATTGCATTATGCAGCATTGAGGCGAAGTGCCAATAAGCGCCATCGTGTAATTCCATATGTAAAGAGGAGAGAGTCAGATACGTTTCTGTAGCATGCATTTCGTGTAAACTACATGCACTTAATTAATTCTGGAGCTTATTTAAATATCAATTTGAAAGAATAAGTAGAATAGTCTTCGAAGCTGGTCTTTGCCGAACTCTTAAAGTTAGAGAGAATTCTTCATAACACTGAACACTCGAGACAAAACTTTGTCAAAAACAACAGCTTTTATTTACTTGGGGAGCAGTTCAAACATTTAAAACGTTATAATAGTCAATGTCTCCATTATGTGAATGTATCGTGAATCAAAAGTGTTTCCAACAACCTGCAGTCCACTCTCTAAAAAGCAAAAAGCTTTGTGTTTTTTTTAGCTTATTGTTTGTTTGTTTTTCAGCACATTGTTTGTTTTGTGTGTCCGTAACTTGCTTTAAAAACTCTTAACACGAACAAAGCAAAGTATTTAGCAGCTGATTGTTGCAGGAATATGTGAGAGAGGGACATCCACCTCCTTAACATCACACAACATTTAACTTGAGTCGAAACAGCAGCTTTTATTTGCTTGGTAAGCAGTACATAAGTTTATCTCAGTTCACACGTTTAAAACTTCTTTGGTATAAAGGTCAGAGTCGCCCCCTTGTGGATGTTTCTTAGTATTGCATCTTTACAAAGTGCAGTGCCACTCTCTAAAAAGCATGATTAACAAGTTATTGATAACGCTTTGATGGCAGATTGAACATGTATGCTCCCATAAGGACAATATGTGTGTTGCCCAGTTGGGAAAACACGTTTTGGCTGGCCTAACTCACTATGAGAATTTCCCTAAACCAAAAACATGCTTTTGGATTAAGGTTTAAAATAAGGCTTGTTTCTTTAGATTTAACAAAAAAAAGAAATTAGATTTGTTATATATAGAATATACATATATATATTATGATATTATATTATACATACTTTATATACAATATAAAGTAAAAACAAAGATGAATAACTAACCTAACTCAAATTTAGTTTCATGGAAGAAAATATTCACTAGCTGAAGGGTTTATTTATCAACCTGGCAACCCACACATTGTCCTTATTAATGAAGCTATATTTATTAACCATTAATAAAGCAGATACAACTTCTTTATGACAGAGTGGCACCCATTCTGAAATATATAGCATAAATAGTAGTGCTCAGTGGGCAAGCATAAATACATAAATAAGTGGTGCAGGAATGAGCCCTAAAACCAGGAAATGAGTCAGCATTTTAGAACTACTTGTCCCCTCGTATGGAAGTTAGTGGTTTTCTGAATGTGTTTTTGATTGTTAGCCTGAAATAAGGTCTGTGGTTAACACAAGTCGAAGAGATATTCAAGTTGTCTTCTACAACATAAAACACGTCAGTAAATACCCCCCATCACGCCCAACATTAGCCTCCTTTAGCTTAGCGGTGGTGACCTGAAGTCATGTGACCGTGCTGTAGTTCCTTTATAGCCCAACATTAGCCACCTTTAGCTTAGCGGTGGAGATGTGAAGTCATGTGACCGTGCTGTAGTTCCTTTATAGCCCAACATTAGCCACCTTTAGCTTAGCGGTGGAGATGTGAAGTCATGTGACCGTGCTGTAGTTCCTTTATAGCCCAACATTAGCCACCTTTAGCTTAGCGGTGGTGACCTGAAGTCATGTGACCGTGCTGTAGTTCCTTTATAGCCCAACATTAGCCACCTTTAGCTTAGCGGTGGTGACGTGAAGTCATGTGACCGTGCTGTAGTTCCTTTATAGCCCAACATTAGCCGTGCTCACCTTTAGCTTAGCGGTGGTGACGTGAAGTCATGTGACCGTGCTGTAGTTCCTTTATAGCCCAACATTAGCCACCTTTAGCTTAGCGGTGGTGACCTGAAGTCATGTGACCGTGCTGTAGTTCCTTTATAGCCCAACATTAGCCACCTTTAGCTTAGCGGTGGTGACGAGAAGTCATGTGACCGTGCTGTAGTTCCTTTATAGCCCAACATTAGCCACCTTTAGCTTAGCGGTGGTGACCTGAAGTCATGTGACCGTGCTGTAGTTCCTTTATAGCCCAACATTAGCTTTTTATTTCTGGAGATTGCATTTGCACTTCAAAAATTATATAAAGATGTGT
>NW_011346005.1:0-2875 GCF_000735185.1 Notothenia coriiceps | reverse complement strand
TGTCTGCGCCGCATTTGCTCTTCAGATGAGGCTCCCTCCGCAAAATGAAGCACCCTCTGCAGTCTGAGTGATCTGCCTGTATGGACGGGCGGCCCTGCAAGTAAAGTAACTAATCAACAATAAAAATGCCCACTTACTATTCGGGATTCATCGTTGACTACGGGTTATAAACTGTTGTTACTATGAAAGAAGCAGGACTTCGTCGCGGAATACCTCAGAGCTGGCGGCGTAGTGGAGAAAAACACACCGGTTTTTTGTTTTTGTTTGTCAAGAACTGGCTAAACTCAGCCCCAGCTTAGCCCCACCATGAAAAATGATGTTAAAGTAAGCAAAATAAAGTCCGCCAACTCACGCCGAGAATCACACAGACAGCAGTTAGTCAGATTGATTTCAGTAGCCACTTGTCTGGAAATACCGAAGACCAGAAACGTTTTTGAAAACTTTTGTCACGTAGTGATCGTCTTCTCAATAGAACATCTTTGATAATGTCTTCTGGCCAATCAGAATCAAGATAACAGCGTGGTGTTGTTGCAGGAAGTCCCGACGGAGAATACTTTTGCTGTAGTACATCTCTATATACATCGATACAACATTACGTGTTGATAGAAATCACATCGGTACAACTATAAGACCCCACGGTTTGATGATTGATAGGTGTGTGGGCTGTCTTTCATTTTGACACACAGAACAATGGGGGCTATCCACCCTTTATCCACAGCCTCTCCCTCTTCTCTCTGATGAGCAGCAGGTTCAGCTTTCAGAACAAAGTAACAAAAAACTAAAATGGCATTCATTTTTTTTTTAAATGTGTAGTAATAGATGTATTTATTTTTCTTCTCAAGAGAGTACCAGAATGTGTATTTTATGTTAGTATTTCAAAAAATCTCCTACAGTTCAATTTGGATTTAGAAATAATCTAAACCTGACGCGTGGCGTTTCACTGTCAAGGGGAGCGTGTATGTAATTACATTGCTGACTTGGGCCCCACCACTGTATGGGTTAGCCCTACCACAGATTACCCAACACAGATACTCTGGAGCCGCCACTGGGTATTAGATATATTTACGTATGTGTGAAAACAGTATGTATTTTATTTTACACAACGCTTCAGATAAGAGACTCAGATCAGTTGTGATTTAAAAAGCAAAAATAAATCATTTTCTCCCCAAATTTCTTCTGAAAAAATAATATAATCGTGTTTTTATTACAATTATTTTGGTCTTTTTAGCTTTGATATCATATAAGGCTAATGTGTGTTTTTACGTATTTGCAATATTTTTAGTTTTTTCCTCACTTTATCTGAACTATCTGCTGTTATCTTTCCTCGCTGCGGGACAAACAATGGATTTCTGGTTCTGAGTTAACCATCAGATACCAGTACATAATGCCTCATTAGCATATTCAAACATAGCCACACAGAACACTTGTAATATAAAAAGGAAAGGTGTTAAAGTCAGCAACGAAGTGGGGAAGCTTCATGCTGATATCTGATATGTTTTAACCCATTCACCTGCAGTGTCTCCGATATACTGAAACCTGCTTTTAACAGATTCCTTTTTGACTTAAAGCCTCCATCTTTCCTCTTTCTCAACTTCGCTCAGTGTCTTCTGGACCGGCCGGTGGAAACTGTGTGTTGGCGGCAAACATTATAATCAGTTCCCAGTCTGAAACCCCAGGAGGAGTTTAGGGACGGGAACTGACCGAACAATGCTGGAAACGGTCCATGTTCCACCTTTGAGCTCAGGACATTGTGTCACATAATACTCCTCCCAAAGGTCAGCTCGAAGTCGTTTAGAATAAAAACTTTGGGATGAAAACGAAACTCTCAAAGTCAATAAGTTGAGTTTTTACAGTTTCTTTGTCGAGCTGCAGATTGTTTTTACGTGTCTTACTTCTTCTTGATATTGGGACACAGTTTGAGGACGTCCTCCTTGCAGGCCGTCTTGAACTTGTAGGAGAAACGGAAATCTTTGATCTGAACCTGTAGAGGAACAGACAAAAAGGGCTCGTTAGAAAGACGATGACATGGTTGCAGAATCATTCAGGGATGGAAATATACGCATATCGTCACGGTAACACACGTAGAATTAGAGAAATGCAAAGTATTCCCAGCTCTACATGGAAGAGAACTCTCTGCTCTATAGCTTCTCTATGAATAACATTCATATTTAACTTAATATTCAATTAACTACATTCTCATGCTATTTCTAGGTAATAGCAAAGGTCTCAGATAAATAAAATATATACAAAACATATCTATGAAGTGTTTTGCTCCAAATACCAAACAGATCACCCATTCTAGCCATGCCTCACACCTCTATTTCACTTCCTGTTTCAAAAGTGCTGATTTGGGTATAAATATTACAAAAGAGGAGGGGGCTGAGCTCATGCAGGACCCGGCAGCTACTGTCTAAACTAAATACTGCGGTGATGAAACGCCATATCATGGATTATCAAGGATTATCTCTGAAACAGTATGGAGCTCAAAGGCTTTCTCTCTTGCCGGTTATACCACAAGGTGAGTTCCTTTTTACTTCCTGCTTCTTCACACACATGCTCTCCAGTACAGGTTAGCTCTGAGTGTTAGCCATGCTAATGTAAACACCGACCATATTACGTCCAAAACAGTCGGGCATTGTTTCTGATAGCAACGTTTCTGATAGGGCCGTGGGTCCACATTTCAGATATTACGTCATATCGGACGCAAATCTGGATCAGCTCCGTTGTTCCCCTCTACATGCAGCCTTGCACATAGAGAAACTCTCAAACAGTTAACACCATGCTAACATCATGCTAACGTCATGCTAACTCATCTGAAAGCATGTGCTCACCAGCTGGAAGTGCGTCACTCCCACTGAACATTTCTCGTTCATCT
>NW_011346003.1:0-1521 GCF_000735185.1 Notothenia coriiceps | reverse complement strand
TGTTTTAAAGAGTACCTGACCTCCCTTTATATTAATAGAACAATAATGTCATTGTTAGCTAATGAATGTTTCCATGGTGACCAACGGCAACATGACAACGTTTCCATTGGTCCCTCTTCTTTAGAGAAGACCAGGAAATGATGGATACACGGATCGTGTTCAAATCAATAGGCACGCAATGACTCTAAATAATAATGATCACGCCACCAAACACACATTCAGACTAAAGGAACCAGCCTGTTTGGAAAATGAGAGAAGTAGAAAGTACAGGTATTTGTGTTCAACATGTAAGAAGTAGAAAGTACAGGTATTTGTGTTCAACATGTAAGAAGTAGAAAGTACAGGTATTTGAGTTCAACATGTAAGAAGTAGAAAGTACAGGTATTTGTGTTCAACATGAGAGAAGTAGAAAGTACAGGTATTTGAGTTCAACATGTAAGAAGTAGAAAGTACAGGTATTTGAGTTCAACATGTAAGAAGTAGAAAGTACAGGTATTTGAGTTCAAAGTGTGAGAAGTAGAAAGTACAGGTATTTGTGTTCAACATGTAAGAAGTAGAAAGTACAGGTATTTGAGTTCAACATGTAAGAAGTCAAAGTAAAAAGTTATCAGAAAAATAAGTAGTGGAGTAAAGTACTGACACCAGAAACATGTACTTAAGTACAGTAACAAAGTATTTGTACTCCAGTGAGACATGAGAATGGGACGTTGGTGGATAAGTTGTTTTTTGTGAAAGTCGTTTATCTGTCTGCGTTCCTGCAGGAGAGGAATCTGAGAAATGCCTCCAATAAATCGTCTCACATCTGTCCGCTCCAGATGTATCCGAGCCGCGGCCCATAATGCATTGCAGGCCTCTCGGATCAAGGCATTTCCTCTGAACCCCCCAAACATCCATCCTCAGTTTCATTAAAGCCGACAGAGACACACCTGAGCGAGGAAATGAGACCGAGGGCACACATTCCTGACTTTAAGAGACACAGAAATATCCCCCAAAAACACAATATTTGACATTTTTCGACCTTTTCTTTTGGGTTGTCAGTCCGAAAACTTTGGTCCAGTTTCACATTTAGTTCTTCAGGATTTTGGTGACCCCCTCCCTGACCTTTTTATAGTCTAAATGACATCATGCATGCAAGAACGGGATAATCTGATATTGCAGAGAGGACATGTCAGTGTTTCTGAGATTTGAGTTATCAGCCTAATATCCATATAAAGTATATTTAATTGAATATAGTATCTGCACTCTAAGTTAATATTACATAACAAATTGGGATTAATTGTGTAAATAATTAAGAGAAAAAGGTGAGTTATTGAGATGAAATCAAGGACATTTAGACGGAAACACAAACTAATGTCTTAAAAATAAATAATAAAATAATAAATAATAATAAAGAATACATATTAATTGTAAATAATACAAATTGAATCATCATTTATTGTGTTTTTAATAATAAATGTTCACCGGGTGTTACGAGTGCCTTTATCGCTTTAATGTTATTTTCTCTAAAGTACCCCCCCCCCC